>NW_026886803.1:0-79467 GCF_032173495.1 Musca vetustissima | reverse complement strand
CCTTCACCACTGGGTATATTCAACAGATGAATCCTAACAGTCGTCGCATTTTTTGAAGGACCAGTAAATGAAATTGGATCCATAAACATGTCATTCTGCAACCTATACTAAATTTTTCATTTGATCAGATATAGAGTTGCTTCTTACAATGGGACAAAAAATTATATACATCAATTTTAAGCAAATATCAATCGGATACCCGTTTATTATTTGGATAAATATCTGATAAACATGAGAAGTTTGGTGCACCTATATCTAAATCTGAACCAATTTCAATTATTTATATTAACTACAGTTCATTGTACAAAATTGTGTGGCAATCGTACAAACATTGGGTCTTTAGTGCACAATTTGCATAAAATCGGAAGAAAAATTATATAGGAGCTATATCTAAATCTGAACCGATTTTCACGAAACTTTGTACACATCATTCTGGACCTAATTCATAACTCTATGCCAAATTTCTTGCAAATCGAAAGATATATTGGGACTTTGGTAGACCATTTACCTTAAATCGGACGTAAATATATATGAGAGCTATATCTAAATCTGGACCGATTTTCAGGAAATTTAACACACATTATTCTAGACTTAATTGAGTACTCTGGGCCAAATTTCTTGCAAATCGAAATATATATAGGGACTTTGGTACACCATTTACTTTAAATTGGACGAAAATATATATGGGAGCTATATCTAAATCTGAACCGATTTTTCCCAATTTCAATAGGGTTCGTCCCTGGGCCAAACAAATGAGCTGTGCCAAATTTCATCCAATTCGGATCATAAATGCGACATGTACTTTGTTTACAATTTAACATGGACAGACAGGCGGACAGACGGACGGACGGACATGCATAAATCGACTTAAAAAGTAATTCTATACATATTCTTAAAAGGAACCATGTGTCCTTTTGCCTGTTACAAACACATATGCAAAAAGACATAATACCCTGAATCACACTGTGGTGAAGGGTATAACAATTTTCCATTGACAATTTTCTCTAGAAATTTTTCTATTAAATATTTTCTCTAGAATTTTTTCCAATGAAAATTTTTTCTATAGAAATTTTTCTACTAAAAATTTTCTATAGAAATTTTTTATAGAAATTTTTCTACTAAAAATTTTCTATAGAAATTTTTCTACTAAAAATTTTCTATAGAAATTTTTCTACTAAAAATTTTCTATAGAAATTTTTCTACTAAAAATTTTCTTTAGAAATTTTTCTACTAAAAATTTTCTATAGAAATTTTTCTACTAAAAATTTTCTATAGAAATTTTTCTACTAAAAATTTTCTATAGAAATTTTTCTACTAAAAATTTTCTATAGAAATTTTTCTACTAAAAATTGTC
This sequence comes from Musca vetustissima, assembly GCF_032173495.1. NCBI lineage: Eukaryota > Metazoa > Arthropoda > Insecta > Diptera > Muscidae > Musca > Musca vetustissima. Next base: position 78,113 of record NW_026886803.1, on the reverse strand, counting down.
TATAGAAATTTTTCTACTAAAAATTTTTCTACTAAAAATTTTCTATAGAAATTTTTCTACTAAAAATTTTCTATAGAAATTTTTCTACTAAAAATTTTCTACAGAAATTTTTTATAGAAATTTTTCTACTAAAAATTTTCTATAGAAATTTTTCTACTAAAAATTTTCTATAGAAATTTTTCTACTAAAAATTTTCTATAGAAATTTTTCTAGTAAAAATTTTCTATAGAAATTTTTCTAGTAAAAATTTTCTATAGAAATTTTTCTACTAAAAATTTTCTATAGAAATTTTTCTACTAAAAATTTTCTATAGAAATTTTTCTACTAAAAATTTTCTATAGAAATTTTCTATAGGAATTTTTCTACTAAAAATTTTCTATAGAAATTTTTCTACTAAAAATTTTCTATAGAAATTTTGCTACTAAAAATTTTCTATAGAAATTTTGCTACTAAAAATTGTCTACTAAAAATTTTCTATAGAAATTTTTCTACTAAAAATTTTCTATAGAAATGTTTCTACTAAAAATTTTCTATAGAAATGTTTCTACTAAAAATTTTCTATAGAAATTTTTCTACTAAAAATTTTCTATAGAAATTTGTCTACTAAAAATTTTCTATAGACATTTTTCTACTAAAAATTTTCTATAGAAATTGTTCTACTACAAATTTTCTATAGAAATTTTTTCACTACAAATTTTCTATATAAAATTTTTATGGACAATTTTTGAGAGAAATGTTTCTAAATACATTTTTCTACAGAAATTTTTGTAATGAAAATTGTCCATGGAAATTTTGTATATATGTAGTTTTTTCTAGGGAAAAGTTTCTATGGAAAATGTTATTTTATATAGAATTTTTTATTTTCATTTTTTAATAGGATCGCATTTAACACCCTCTTTCCCATCATAGCTGCCCTTAAGTGACCCAAAAAGTTCAAACATATTCCATGGCTTTTGTTTTCCAAGTATACCGCTTTTCCAACCCGACACTCTCACTGAGTGACACTCACATTGTCGTTTATTCAGTCATTTACTCTCATGTGAATTTATTCAACCACAAAAATGTCACAATAAATTTCCGGCCTTTTGGCTGCTACTTAAATGCGTTACAACAAAAGCAACAAAAACAACAACAAACGAAAAGCGAACGAGTCAACTGGTAAAGCAAACAAACATCGTAACCATATCGATAACTAATGACAGCGGGAAGTAGGGAGGGAAACTGTAGAGATAAAATATAAAATACTGTCTCTCTCTCTCTATCTCTGTATCTGCATGGCTTTTAATCTGCCACCGATACTGATGGTGGTGCTGGTGTTGTTGTTGTCGTTTTTTTTGTTGTTGTGATGGTATTTATTTAAGTTCTTTTTCAAAAAAAGTATCGACATTCAACTGAGACTTCAGCTGCTGCTTTTAACCACACAAAATGCAGCAGAAATGGCTTTTTAATATGCATCTCCATTGGGTTAACAAATACTGAAGCATACTTTAAGGCTGTGGTTTTTATTAAAAACCCATACAAAAGAAGCGAGAGAACGAAGTGTTCAGTTGGCACAATCAAGCACAATGAAAAACGACTCTGTAACCCAAAGTTAACATATATGCACACATATGTATGCATACATACATATATATGTATACATGTATATGCATATATGTATGTCTGCAGATAACATATATTTTTTTCTGCTATTCAAATGAATTTTCAATGTATCACTCAAGCATTTTGTTACAATTTTCCTGCTGTTTGACATCGTTTTGTTAAAATCATGCGTTTCGCTTCGTTTTATTTCCATTACACCAAATTCCACAGCCAGTACTTCAATGGTGTATCTCTCGATGTCGTTCTTGTTGTTGTTCTTTGCTATTCATATGTAATCTAAAGTGTTTTTGACATCGTTGACAATCACTTAAACCCCAACCCAACCAGCTGGCAGAAAGAGGTTGGTTAGGAAGGGAGAGAATGTGTCATTTTTTTCACAACTGAAATTCAAGATAAAGAAGAGTTTGGCGAAAAAATTGTATTTTAACATTTGACTTGAATTTCTTGCTTGTAACCACAAACGGTTCACACACACACTCTCAGGCATTTCCGTTATATTAAACTTCCGCCAGGGCGGAGAGATATTAAAAAAAGCTTTTTAAAAAAGTTTGGGCATAAAATGCAAAAGGGGACTAACTCCGCAATTTTCGAAAATTATCTATAGATATTTTCCCAAAGAAAATTTCTATAGAAAAATTTCTATAAAAAATTTTCTATAGGAAATTTTCGATTACAAAAATTTTCTATAGGAAATTTTCGATTAGAAACATTTTCTATAGGAAATTTTCGATTAGAAAAATTTTCTATAGGAAATTTTCGATTAGAAAATTTTCGATTAGAAAAATTTTCTATAGGAAATTTTCGATTAGAAAAATTTTCTATAGGAAATTTTCGATTAGAAAAATTGTCTATTGGAAATTTTCGATTAGAAAAATTTGTATAGGAAATTTTCGATTAGAAAAAATTTTCTATAGAAAATTTGCGATTAGAAAAATTTCTATAGGAAATTTTCGATTAGAAAAATTTTCTATAGGAAATTTTCGATTAGAAAAATTTTTTATAGGAAAATTTCGATTAGAAAAATTTTCTATAGGAAAATTTCTTAGAAAAATTTTCTATAGGAAAATTTCGATTAGAAAAATTTTCTATAGGAAAATTTCGATTAGAAAAATTTTCTATAGGAAAATTTCGATTAGAAAAATTTTCTATAGGAAAATTTCGATTAGAAAAATTTTCTATAGGAAAATTTCGATTAGAAAAATTTTCTATAGGCAAATTTCGATTAGAAAAATTTTCTATAGGAAATTTTCGATTAGAAAAATTTTCTATAGGAAATTTTCGATTAGAAAAATTTTCTATAGGAAATTTTCGATTAGAAAAATTTTCTATAGGAAATTTTCGATTAGAAAAATTTTCTATAGGAAATTTTCGATTTGAAAAATTTCTTAAAAAATTTTCGAATCGAAAATTATGAAAATATGAAATTTTTCCATGTAAAATTTCATATGAAATTTTTTTAATGAAAGTTTCATATGAAATTTTTTCATATGAAATTTTTTCAATGAAAGTTTCATATGAAATTTTTTCAATGAAAGTTTCATATGAATTTTTTTCATATGAAATTTCGTCAATGCAAGTTTCATATGAAATTTTTTCAATGAAAGTTTCATATGAAATTTTTTCAATGAAATAATTTTAATGAAAGTTTCATTTAAAAATTTTTTTTGTGAAGGTTTCCTATGAAATGATTTTAATGAAAGTTTCATATGAAATTAAATTGAAGCAAACTTATACCCTTTTGCATTTTACCTTATATTGCAAACAAATGTAAAATTAATGTATATTTTATTGTCGAGAAACAGCAAAAAAAATGTCATATCTTCTTGAAAGCCATACATTTCCGCACACACACAGGGAAAAAGGAAGCTCTGCAGAGGATTTTCCATTTGTTCAACAAAAATGGAGGCGTTTAATATGAAAACGATATTAAGAAACCAAGAAAACGAAATTTGGCATAATGCTCGACTACATATTGCAAAATTTACAAAGTGTTCTGAGACTAACACACAGGCGAATTGATGTGTTGCTGGTTGCTGCAGCTTGAAGTCAAAATGTTCGTGTCATATCCTGTTGCTGACTTCATTTCCTCTTCACTTTGCAAATATTTCTCATGAAGTAGTCTTGGTGACAAAGTATATCACTTTGGTATTTGGGATTTAGATTCTTCCGCTATGACTTTAGGGTACTTGAATTAATGCGACTCCGAAGGAGGAAAAGTGTTGAATGAGTAATTTCTTTGTAATATTTAAATATTTTTCATTGCTTCGAAATTGAATATAAATTTTTATTTACTAAGAGAAAAAGAGATTCTGCCAATTTTCCATAAAAATATTTTCCGGCAAATCCCTAGAGTAATTTATTTAATAATGTGAGTTCAATACACTATAGAAAAAAAAAACAGAAGTTTTTTTTTACTAAATTTCCGACTTTTTTGTTACCAAAAAATTACCTTTTTGGAACTGTGTCCAATTTTCTACTACAAATTGCATTTACATTTACCATTTTCCCCCGTGCATTTATTACAATTAATTTGAATTCGTCAAATAAATGTTATGAATACCCCAAGGTATGCTTTACAATATGTATGTGTATATTACCCGGAAAATATGCTATTGTTTTTATTACAATATTATGATTGTATGCGTATGTGTGGGCGTCAATTTGTTATATTATTTTTTTGTGGAATATTTTAACAATTTTTTTTTTGTTACATATTCGAGGAATTTGATTACCTGATGTTTTAAAGGATTTACAATTTTTAGGGAAATATTTTAAATGGAAACATTTTATGGAAGATTTTTATTTGAAAATTGCAAATGAAAACTGGAAATTTTATGATATATTTTATTAGAAAAAATTTATAGCAAATTTCATATGATAGTTTCACTTGAAAAATTCATGAGAAAGTTTCATAACAAAAATTGCACATGAAAGTTTCATAAGAAAATTTCATAGGATAGTCTCATAAGAAATTTTTCCGTCTATAGAAAATTTTCAACAGAAAAATTTCTATAGAAAATTCTTAACAGAAAAATTTCTATAGAAAATTCTTTTCTATAGAAAATTCTTAACAGAAAAATTTCTATAGAAAATTCTTAACAGAAAAATTGCTATGGAAAATATTTAACAGAAAAATGTCTATAGAAGATTTTCAACAGAAAAATTTCTATACAAAAATTTTCAACAGAAAAATTTCTATACAAAAATTTTCAATAGAAAAATTTCTATAGAAAATTTTCAACAGAAAAACTTCTATACAAAAATTTTCAACAGAAAAATTTCTATAGAAAATTTTCAACAGAAAAATTTCTATAGAAAATTTTCAACAGAAAAATTTCTATAGAAAATTTTCAACAGAAAAATTTCTATAGAAAATTTTCAACAGAAAAATTTCTATAGAAAATTTTCAACAGAAAAATTTCTATAGAAAATTTTCAACAGAAAAATTTCTATAGAAAATTTTCAACAGAAAAATTTCTATAGAAAATTTTCAACAGAAAAATTTCTATAGAAAATTTTCAACAGAAAAATTTCTATAGAAAATTTTCAACAGAAAAATTTCTATAGAAAATTTTCAACAGAAAAATTTTTATAGAAAATTTTCAACAGAAAAATTTCTATAGAAAATTTTCAACAGAAAAATTTCTATAGAAAATTTTCAACAGAAAAATTTCTATAGAAAAATTTCAACAGAAAAATTTCTATAGAAAATTTTCAACAGAAAAATTTCTATAGAAAATTTTCAGAAAATTTTCAAAAATTTTCAGAAAAATTTCTATAGAAAATTTTCAACAGAAAAATTTCTATAGAAAATTTTCACAGAAAAATTTCTATAGAAAATTTTTAACAGAAAAATTTCTATAAAAAATTTTTAACAGAAAAATTTCTATAGAAAATTTTCATCAGAAAAATTTCTATAGAAAATTTTCATCAGAAAAATTTCTATAGAAAATTTTCATCAGAAAAATTTCTATAGAAAATTTTCATCAGAAAAATTTCTATAGAAAATTTTCATCAGAAAAATTTCTAAAAAAAATTAAAAAAAAATATGAAGAAATTTTCATCAGAAAAAATTCTATGAGAAAATTTACCTCCGAAAAATTTCTATGAGAAAAGTTTCACCAAAAAATTTTTCATCGGAAAAGTTTCTGTAAAGAATTTTCAAAAAAAAAAAAATATATATATAGAAAATTTTCATTACAAAAATTTCTAAAAGAACTTTCGTCGATGGCGTAGGGTATGATAGATACCAATCAACGGATCTAATTGGCTTAAACATGGCGAAGTTCAGGCTTATCTTGGCCCCTCTTTCATCTTAATTGTGGACACTGACCTCCCCGTGATGCCACCTGGGGTAGCTACTTTCATCACCCGATGAAATTGTGATGCAATATGTGCCCCGAGTTTACTCATAAGAACTATAACAAAATGGGTTGAGGCGTCGGGTTAGTTGACGTGTGGTCATAGTAGGTTCGGGAAACCGAACCTACTATGAAAAAGCGACAGAAAACCAAACCCACCTAATGTTGACGAACGACGCAAACGTATAAAGGACTACGATCTGCGATTAACTCCAGTCTCCAGGTTCACTCCAGTAGATGAGCGGATTGCTATAATCCGTATAAAAGTGAAGTTCTTTCACATCAGTCTCATCTGCGAAGAAGACCGAAGATAAAGATGAACAGACCAAAGCCATATTTTCGGAGCGCCTAGAAACAGCATATGACCGTTGCCCTGGCCATGACATTAAAATTCTGCTGGGAGATTTTAATGAAAAAGTCGAAAGCGAAAATATATTTGGCTCCATCGTCGGAAAATTCAGCCTCCATGAAGAAACATCAGACAGCGGCATGAGGTTGGTTGACTTCCCGGCAGCAAAAAAACATGGTAGTTAGCAGCAAGCATTTCGATATAAACAAGGCCACCTGGATTTCTCTCGACCGAACAACGAGAAATCAAATCTTGTTTAGACGTCCGATCGATCCGGGGAGCGAATATCGATTCGGACCATTACCTTATGGCAGCCAAGTTACGCTCCCATCTTAATGTAGCAGCAAAGGTGCGATCTAATGTAACACGGAAATTTTACGTCGAAAAGCTGCAAACACAACAGATAGCAGAAGCCTACTCCGCTCAACTTACCCAACTGCTTGACAAAAGCACCCCTTGTCCCGATAACAATATAGAAGCCCACTCCCTACAAACTGCAGCAAAAGCAACACTTGGGTACCAAAAACCACCAACAAGAAATCCGTGGTACGATCAGGAGTGTCGTAATGCTACTGATATGAAAAACGCAGCGTATAGGGCAACCCTGCGGACAGTAGCAGCAAGTATTGCGATGGAGAAACGTATTTTCAGAAAAAAGAACAAGAAAAACGGGAGCGTGAGAAAATCGAGATGTACAGGAGTCAGATTGAAGTCCGAAAATTCTACCAACGAGTAAAACACCAAACCGAAGTCTTTGGTGCAGGCACATCCTCCTGTAGAGATGAAGAAGGAAACCTGGTGACAGATACAGACAGCATGTTGAGGATCTGGAAGGTGCAATAATAGATGACAGTATATGGTGTATACCTCCTAGCCAAGATGAAGTCAGAATGGCAATCAATCGGCTGAAGAATTATAAAGCAGCAGGTGCCGATGGGTTACAAGCCGAACTATTGAAGACTGGTTGTCAGATGCTGGTAAGGAGGATGCACCAGCTGATTAGTACAATTTGGCTAGAAGAATACATGCCCAATGATTGGAACCTCAGCATCCTGTGTCCCGTGCACAAAAAAGGAGACAAGACGATATTTGCCAACTATAGAGGAATAAGTCTCCTTCCCATCGTATATAAAGTGCTATCCAGCGTACTGGGTGAACGACTGAAGCCAATGGTCAATGACATTATTGGACCATACCAATGTGGCTTCAGACCTGTTTCCAGATTTTCACTCTACGCCAAATCCTGAAAAAAACCCACGAAAACACATCGACGCATTCCACCTATTCGTCGGCTATAAAGCCGCATTCGACAGCCCTATCCGTTCAGTGGTGTAAAAAGCCATGTCTGCGTTTGGCATTCCTGCAAAATTAATACGGCTATGCAGGATAACATTAACAGGCAAAAGATCAGCAGTTAATGTCGGAAAGGACCTCTCGGAGCCCCATAATACCGAACGAGGATTCAGACAAGGTGATAGTTTGTCGTGTGACCTTTTTTTACATCCTGCTGGAAAAGGTCATACGAGACGCAAAGGTGAACAGAAATGGCACTCTCTACACCAAACAACACAAGTTACTCGCCTGCGCCGATGACATCGACATAATGGGTCGAACACTGAGAGCGATAACAGCCACCTTTGAACAAATTGAGAAGGAGTCTGCCAAAGTGGGTTTGGCAGTAAACGACGAGAAGACCAAGCTGATGGTATCAACGCTCAAGACGTCCAGTAGACTCGGACAAACTGTGGAACTTGAGAACTACAGCTTCGAGGTAGTCAACGATTTAATATAACTTGGTACAGCCATAAACAAAACGAATGACATCAGTTTTGACTCAAAAGCAAGGCCACCTCCCGCCAGACCAAACTCACACTTTACAAGACGCTGATACTGTTATATGGATCTGATGCATGGGTACTTACGCAAGCAGATGAGGCAGCTCTTGGAGTGTTTGAGAGAAAAATTCTCCGAAAGATCTATGGGCAGAACCATGAGTTGTACCAGCTATTCTTCGACATTGTTAGACGTATTGAGCTGCAGCGACTACGTTGGCTAGGTCATGTTGTGAGAATGGATGAAGATGCCCCAGCCCAGGAGGCATATAAAAGCGAACCAGCTGATGGTTCACGCAGAAGGGGATGGCCACGAATTAGATGGAAAGACCAAGTGGAAGACAACATTGCCGAATATGGTCTTTCAAATTGGAAAAACTACGCAAAATACCGACGCGCCTGGAAATCATTTTTAAGCTCGGCTTATGGAACGAAAGTTCAGTCACAAGCCAGCTATGTAAGTAAGTAAAGGAACTTTCGTATGAAATTTTCATGTGAAACTTTCACATGCAATTTTTTATATATATTTTTTTAATTTTAATTTTTATATAGAAAATTTGACTGTTATGTAAATATTTTTAGCTTTGTGTAAATATTATTCCTGAAAATTCGTATAAAAAAATTACAGAATTACAAAAACAACAAATGATGATAATATTGACTAAATAAATAAAATCAAAATACTGAGGCTAAAGACTACAAACAAACAAAAACAACATTTGTTAAGACATTAACTCAGTATTTACATTATTAACAATAACACACCTCCACATATGTATGTGTGTGTAATTATTTATTTTGTGTGTATGTATGCGTGTACCTGTGATATTATCCAAAGATTTATTTAATGTGCTGATACGTTTACACAAGCGTTGCAAATAACCCAAAGGAATGTTATAATTGCGATAGAATTCTTGTTGGAATTTTTTACGATCAGCGGGGGAAGATGATGATGACAGAGGGAGTAATGAGAATATGGTGTTGTTGCGTAGTGCAAGGAGTTCCTCCAATATGTGAGAAGGTAAAGGAGATGATGCCATGAAATTATGAAATGAATGAAGATAATGCATCGAATAAGGTTTCTTGTGTTGCTTGTATTTGTGAGCAAATTTTGTGGAATTTTCAAGGATATTTTCTGGCGATCTGGATTTTCGAGATTTCTTCGGGTGATTTTGGTTCAAATTCCTTTCCAACTTAATATCCTGTGAAGTTGGACTTTCCAGGATATTTTGTGGGTTTTGGGTTTTCTTTTGATGGATGTCCTTTTTGTCGGATATATCCTGTGCAGTCTGAAGAGATTTATTGCCAATAGTTTCGCTATCTGCTTTTTGCCCTTGGCCAGGATATGAAGGTCCTTCGGTAGCAAAAATTTCAATATTTTTGTTTAAATGGTCATGGTGTAGGCTTTGACGATTTTTATTATGATTTTTATGTTGATTATTATTTTTAGAGATTTCTTGATGTCCTTGTCCAGGGTATGGAGGTCCATTGGATATTTTTGCATATCCTTCCGTGGTAATAATTTTAATATTTTCATTAACATTTTTTTGATTTCGATTTTGCAGATTCTTCGAATGGCTTTTTATTGGTTTTTGATGTCCTTGTTCAGGATATGCAGGTCCTTCTAAAATTTTCTCATATCCTTCCGTGCTAATATTTTCAATATGATCATTTGAGTGTTCTCCATTTTGGTGTTGATGGCTTTTAGTATGATTTTTAATTTTTTCCTGATATCCTTCTTCAGGATATGCATGACCTTTTGTTATTTTTCCATATCCTTCTGTGATAATTTCAGTATTATCATTGGCATTTTCTTGATCAAGACTGTGGTGGATTTTGTAATAATTTTCGTGTTGATTTCCAATTTCGTCCTGCTGTCCTTCTTCATATCCTTCGAAATAGTTAATTTCAAAATTTCTACTATTTTCGGTAAATACATCAGGAACTGTATTAGTAGATTTATTCTTATTGTTTTCATTATGCATTTTAATTTTTATATTATCCTTGTGTCCATCATCGGTATATACATGTCCTTTTAATATTTGTTCGTATCCTGTCGTAGTAATAATTTCAAAATTTTCACTTGTATTGTCTTGTTCTCGGTTTTGTAGGCCTTTGGTATGATTTGCGTGTTGCTTTTTATTTATTTCCTCATGTCCTTCCTTATATCCTTTGAAAAAATTATTTTCAAAATTTTTATTTTTATCCTTGAAAACATCCATGCCAAGATTCTTGCCAAAATTTTCTGTTTCGTGATGATTTTTAATATTTCCCTCAAGTCCTTTTTCAGTATACATAGATCCTTTGAGTCGAGTATCATATCCTTTCAAATTCAAATTTTTATTATTTCCAATGGAACTTTCTCGATTGAAATTCCCCATACTCTGATCATGATTATCCTTTTTATTTTTAAAATTTTCCTCATGTCCTTTTCCAGGATATGTAGTAGGTCCTTTGAAAAATATTTCTAAATTAAAATGGTCGTTGGAATTTTCTTTATCCGAGTTTTTAGGTCTTTTGTCATAATTTCCATTCTGATTTATATTTTTTAGTATTTCTCCGTGTCCTTCCACAGAATAAAGAGGTTGTTCGGTTGCTGTTTCATATCCTTCCAAATGGATATTTTCATTATTTCTACTGGAATTGACTGTATCTGGAATTTTGAGATTTAGGGCTACGCTTTCATTTTTAATTTTCTCCCTATATCCTTGCTGAGGATGTGCAGGACCTTTGACCTCTGCTTCGTATCCTAACATCTGAATACCTTTTTGATAATTTTCATTTTGAATATTTTTCCCATAATTTTCAGATTTATTTTGAATTTTGCTCTCGTTGCCTGGTCCAGGATATTCATATCCTTCGAACAGTACTTCAGTTTTTCGAACGTTCGTAATTTTTATGTTTTTATTATTTTCCTTTGAATATTCTAGATCTGGATTTTGAAGATTTCCATATTCATTTTTAATATTCTCCTCATGTCCTTTTGCAGGATATGCAGGATTTTTTGTTGATAACTTCATTTTCTTCAAGGCTTTCAATTGGAATATTTTCATTGAAATTTTTAAGGTTTTGAATAAGTTTGGGATAATTTTTGTTTTCATTTTCCAGCTCCCCTACATGTCCTTTTGCAGGATATAAAGGACCTTCGGTTATATTTTCACTAATACTTTCTTTGGAATTTTTTTGATCTGGACTTTGAAGATTTTTGCCATAATTTTCATAGTTATTTTTGATTTCCTCTTCATGTCCTTTTCCAGGATATAAAGGACCTTCAGACGTAGCCTCAATTGTTTTCATCTTTACAATTTGTATAATTTCCTTTGAATTCTCTTGATTTGGGGATTGGAAATTTTTGCCAAAATTTTTGTTCGATTTTTTTAATTTCTTTTCATGTCCTTTTTTGGGATATGAAGGACCTTCGGACACATCTTCAATTCCTTTTATATCCATAATTTTAATATTTTCATTTGAATTCTCTTGTTGTGGATTTTGAATATTTTTGCCATAATTTTCGTATTCATTTGCAATTTTCCCTGCATGTCCTTTTCCAGGATTTTCAGGATCTATATATATGGCTTCATTTTCTTCCTCATTGCTCATTATTTTAATATTTTTAATATTTTCCACGGAATTTTCTTCATTCAGGCCTGGCTGGAAATTCTTTGTAAAATTTATCCTTCCATGAATCCTTGTCAAAGGATTATTAACACTTTGTAATATTGTTGTTGTTGTTGGCATTTCACTTTCATTATTATTGTGATGGTCTTCTTTCATTGGAATTTCCATAATGGCTATTTCTGTGTTTCCTTCCTCATCGTTATCAAAGAATTCCACATTATTATCCAGAATCGGGACGCCATCCTTGCTCACCCCTCCCTTGTTATTAATGGCAAATGTTGCATTTGAAATTCCCATAAAATTGTTGTTGTTAATATCCTTTGTTGCATTGTGCCCGGCATTAGTAGCACCATCTATGTTGTTCGAATGGTCCGGATTTGCAACAGTTGGCTTAGTCGGAATGTGATTAGTTGTAACTTCATTATCATCATCATGAGACTCATCAGTTGCGTTATTATTGTGATTATCCTTTTTGTCATTTGCATTCATAACAACAACACCAAGTTTTTCATTGTAATTTTCATGTTGTTGTTGTTGTTTTGGGAAATTTTCTCCCTCATCACTCTCACTTGTGATAATCGGCTGCGAAGGGTGTTGATGCATTTCATCAACATCATTGTCAATATCGTCATCATCAGCAGCAGCATTGTCAACATCATCATCGGGATGTATGATGTCCTTGTTGCTGCCTGTCCTGCCGCCTTCCTCTTGTAAATCATATTTTTCCAACATGACACACATGATGTGCAGATAGAGTAAAGGATAATCATCATATGTTGGTAAATAACTCTCCTCTTCCACCTCCACCTCCTCCTCATTGCCATGGGAATCTTTAACCTGGATCTGGTGGGGTTTCGTAGCCATCAGTAGTGGTGGAGGTTGTTGCTCATTATTCGCATTATTGTTGTTACTGTTCCTGCTGCTGCTGCTGATGACGACTGGATGGCTGATTAATTTTGGAGTCTCAGCATAAATTATTGCCGTTTTCTCCATGGTGGTTGCGGACTCAAATGGAGGATGCTGAGCTGGCTGATGAGATGAATTGTTGTCGGCGACAAATGAAACCACATCAGCAGGATCTGCTGAATTATCAGTAGTATCCTCATCCTCGAACTGCGGCTCCTCCAGCTCCTCATCACCATAATAATTATAAAAATAGTACGAAGAGTCTTCAGAAGGATATTTTTTGTTGTTTTTGGTTCAGATTATGATGAATTTTTTTTTTGTTTCGGTGAGGGATTAAAGGTGTGGCGAGGAAAACATATACGTAAATGTGTTGGTGTTTGTATGTGTGTTTGTATGTAACAACATTCCATCATCATTATGATAAAGATGAGTGATGTGTAAGATGGTGTGTGTGTGTATTCAAAAGGGGGAAAAAGCATTACGTCCATTGTGATGAAAGTTGTATGTATGTGTATTGTGGTGATAGTAACAATGATGATTGTGATGTGATGAAGATGATGATGCACAAAAGAAAATATGAAAAAAGAAATGAAAGAACAAAAAAGAAAGAAGATAATGAATTAATGATCTGTCAGTTCAGCAGGTGGACAAACAAACAAATGTCTGCTCTCACACACACACAAATACTTACAAAACAGATATAGACACAATACCATAACGAATCACGAATTAATCTTTGTTGTCAAGAGATGTGTAACAATTATTACCAAGAGCCACTCACACAGACAGACAAACAAACAAATAATTGTTGGTTACAAAAGAGGAAGTGGGGGGAAAATATGAAGAAGTGGTTACATTCATCTAAACGGAAAACCGGAAATGTTTACATTTATAACTAGCAAATGAGAATTGTGAGTGGAAAAAAGGATGTAGAAATAGAGAGAAAGAGAGAGAGAGAGAGGGGAAGACACAAAGTAGGAAATTGAAGTAGATTTCCATTTATTTCTTTCTTTTTGGCAGTTCAAAATACACAGATGTTTTTAGAGATTTTGCTTTGAATAATTGTTGGAATATTTAAATGTGTACGGAGAAAAAGTAGAGATTTGGAAATGTGGTATTTAAAGGAGAAATGTGAATAAAGGACTTTGATATAGAATGGAAATTATGAATATTTTTCAGAGAACTATTAAGTGTAGATTTTAATTTCTAAATGTTGTCGGATGTTCTTGCTCAGGATATCCGTTTGTGGTAATAATATCAATATTATTTATACCACCCAGTGGTACAGGGTATTATGTCTTTGAGGATATGATGATATGTTTGTAACTCACAAAAGGAAACGAGATAGACTTATAGTTCCTTTCGAGAATATGCATAGAATCACTTTCTGAGTCGATGTCCATGTCCCTGTTCATCCGTCGTTGATGTTAAATTGTAAACAAAGTACAGGTTGCATTTATAATCCAATTTGGATAAATTTTGGTACAGCTCATTTGTTTGAACCAATGATGTACCCCATTTAGATTGGTGAAAATCGGTTTAGATTTAAATATAGCGTCCACATATTAGGTTGGGGAAGGAGAAATTCACTATGAAAATGTTGATAAAATCGGAGAAATGATCGAAGTTGACCGGCAAGTTAGCAGTCGTAACATCGACCAGTAGTCAAAAAATTGACAATAAAACAGTTTACAAAAAGCTGGATTCAAAAAGAAGCTCGATGTTTGGGTGCCACACCAATTAACAGAAAAAGTCGGACGGAGCCGACTATATGATACCCTTCACCACTATGGGTATATTAAACAGGACTATTAACATGAAATTGGATGAAATAAAATATGTGATATTTATCTAAATGTGAATCTGCCTAGATCTATCCATAAAGTATGTAAATCGACTTCAAACAAATATAAATAGGTCATCCGTTGGGCTATGTCTTTTACAAAACGCAACTACGTAATTCTATGCTCAATTTTGTAAGTAGTGCAAAATTGTATGTCAATCTGACTAATATGAGGAGTTAGATGCCCAATTTACTTGTAATCGGCCGAAAATATATATGGAAGCTCTATCCAAATATTAAGCGATTTCAAACAAACTTGTCACAGGTTAGGTTATACTAATTTCAGAACGTTTTGTTCCTATCAGCCTATTGGTTCCTGGGTTCGTCAATTACTTAAAATCAATCTATAATAAAAAAAAGCTATATCTAAATCTTGGCAGATTTTCACAAAACAAGGCAGACATCACTCTAGTCTCAATTCAGCACGTTATGCCAAATTTCGTGCAAATCGAAGGATATATAGGGACTTTGGTGCATCATTTACATGAAATCGGACGAAACTATATATGGGAGCTATGTCTAAATCTCGACCGATTTTCAGGAAACTGGGCAGACATCATTCTTGACCTAAATGATTAGGCTGTACCAAATTTCGTGAAAATCGAAAGATATATAGGAACCGTTTACATTAAATCGGTTAAATATATATATGGGAGCTATATCTAAATCTGAACTGATTTTTCCCAATTTCAATAGGGTTCGTCCTTGGGCCAAATAAGTGACATATGCCAAATTTCATCCAATTCGGATCATAAATGCGACCTGTACTTTGTTTACAATTTAACATGGACAGACAGACGGACGGACATGCATAAATCGACTTAGAAAGTGATTCTATGCATATTCTCAAAAGGAACCATGTGTCTATCTCGTTTCCTTTTGCCTGTTACAAACATATGCACAAAGCCATAATACCCTGTACCACAGTGTGGTGAAGGGTATAAAAAATAGGATGGATCGAATTTCCATCTGCGAAGCCTTGGCCAAGCGGAATGAGATAGACCCATTTCTTAAACGGATGGTGACTGGAGATGAGAAATGGATCATATACGATAGCCCTGTGCTAAAAAGATCGTGTTCAAAGAGCGGTGATTCACCTCAAACGGTGGTCAAACCAGGACTAACGGCCAGGAAGGTTCTGCTATGCATTTGGTGGGACTGGAAGGGGATTATTTAATATGAGTTGTTTCTCAACCGTCAACAGCTGGACCGTTTGAATATAGCAATTGACCAGAAACGACCAGAATTGGCCAGCAGAAGAGGTGTCGTGTTCCTTGGTAGGGAAGTTTTAATGCATCTGACATACCGTCCGGACTTGGCACCAAGCGATTATCATTGCATAACAGTGCATTGCAAAATTTCTTTAATGATGAAAAATTGATATCTAGGGAGGATTGTGAATATCGACTACTAGAGTTTTTTTTTGCAAATAGAGGGCAGGACTTCTGAGAGAGAGGCATTATGAAGTTATCGGACATTCCGAATCATGCTAAATAAAGTTCTATAGTTCATATGAAAATAATGCATTTCATTTTCCCCAACCTAATATATTTTCTTATTAATTTCTCTTTCGAGATGAGCTACATTATCGAGGTTGCAATGAAAAGGAAAGTCGGAGAGATACTACATTCCCAACATTATGCGACGCGTTTCGCCGTTGGTTAAGCGGCTCATCAGGTATATTGGGCAATGTGGCTTACAAATGTCGTTTCTTGATAAGTTGTATTTATGTCGAATATTGTTGTGAAATTGCATCTACCAATTAAATTCAACCGTCTCAAGGTTCGGACATTTGGCATCACACCAGTACATTCCTTTTCAGATCAGATTTGTCTACTTGTAGTGATGGACTTATACATACAGACTACACTATTTTACTTCAATACTATACGACTGCATATTGTGCAACCATGGGAAGATAAGGAGGTGGCTTTGAACGCTAAGGGGCCGGACAACAATCAACAGATGCCATGGGAACCAGGGTTCAAATCCCACGAAATTTGACATAGCCTATTAAATTGAGTATAGAATCATGTGTGTTGAGTTTCTATAGAAAAAAAAAAATTCTATAGAAAAAATTCGTCTGGCCCGCTGAGGATTATTTTTCTATAGAAAAAAATCGTCTGGCAGCCCAGTGAAAAAAATGCATCTGGTCCCCCAGAGGATTCTTTTTACTATAGAAAAAAATTCGTCTGGCTCTCAGAGGAGATCTTTGGCGAATTTGGCCACCGAAGTCACAGTAATTAGGCGCTTCTTCACAGAAAATCTTTAATATAGGACCATATTTCTATAAAAAAGTAATTTTATATAAAAGTAGACCCCAATAAGAATGCCACACATCGGTATATTCGAGGTCGACGTCGTTTTCGGTTTTTTTTACTTCTTATTTTTTATATACATTTTTTATTATTAAAGAATATAAAGATTTTAATTGAATTAAAAACTGGATAGTTCCAAATATACTTCTATAAAACATTTTTAGAACGGTTTAATATAAACACATATGCCGCATAAAATTTTATGAAGGGTCGATAACTCCTTTGATAATTTTTTGCATCCCAATTTCAAAGTTTTCAAATATTATTTCAATCTATTCACCACCTAAGTATTTTATATTTATACTCCTTTCAGCTTAACGTCCGCTTAATATCAAAATTACACAACCACAACAACAACGTCGAGTGGTGACCCACATTCAACCATTAAAATACTTTTAATTAATTAATTAAAATTGCAGAAAACAGGCTCTGCTACTTATAATAGACAAAAATTACAAAACTTTGTTGTTGACTAAATTAATTAAAATAAATTATATTATATTAGATATAAAATAAATATAAAACAAAACAAAAGCATTTCCATGTAAAAATAATTTTCAAAACAAAAAAATGGAATGGAATTATAGTTCATGGAGAAAAGTTACCGGAAATGTGGGAGGAATGTTAATGAAGAAGAGAAATAAAATTTACCAACACCATAGAACAAAAAAGTAAAAAAGAAACTAAAAACAAAAATAATAAAATAAAAAAAAAATTAAAACAAAAAACTAAAACAAATGAACTTGAAGGGCATAAAAGACCACAAATGAAAAAAAAACAACAACAAATATATAGGGAATAAGAGTGAAGGAGTGAGAGAGAGAGTAAGTAAGAGTTTTGGAAAAATTCGAATAAATTTTTAATGTGATTGTCAGTTAAATGTTCGTGACATTTGCAAACTTTATTATTATTCAACTGCAATGCCAATTTATTTTTATGTGTGTGAATGTTTTTATTTTTTGCTGTTTTGAGGAAAATGTTAAAAAAAGTGAAGACCACCACCACCACTACGACTGACAAAACAACAAAGGTTAAAAAACAAAGTTTCATTTTGCATACCATCTAAAATGTCAGCTCCTGCAACTTGCTGAGGTAGTTTGAGATCAGGGTATGATTCTGGCGAAGATGTGGTTAAATTAAAGTTCATCTTTGGTTTACTTGTGGTGGTTGTTTTATATCTAGCTGTAGTTGTAGTTGTATGCACACAACACATACAGTGATAGGATAAGAACAACATTATGAACCACAAGGTGATCGGATCACACCCAGAGAAAAAAGATCACATGATGAACATTTAACACAAAGAAATAAATAAAGAAACAAATTAATAAATAATAAATAAAAATTAAAAAAAATAATTGGAGTGCAACAAAAAATAAATAAAAAATTGCCAATCGAGAAAAAAAAATTATATTAAAAATAAAATTACTTTTAATTAAAAAATATGAAAATATTTTTAATTACAAAAAATGTAATTTAAATATAAAAATATTTTTAATTTAAAAAAATAAAATTATTTTTAATTAAAAAATAAAAATATTCCTAATTAAAAAAAAAATAAAATTATTTTTAATTTAAAAAAATATAATATATATAAAATTATTTTTATTTAAAAAAATAAAAATAAAATTATTTTTATTAAAAAAAATAAAAATAAAATTATTTTTAATTAAAAAATATTTGTTTTAATTGCAAAAAAAAAAAAATAAAAATATTTTTAATTTAAAAAATTAAATTATTTTTAATTAAAAAATAAAAATATTTTTAATTCAAAAAAAAAAATAAAATTATTTTTAATTAAAAGAATAACAATATTTTTATGTTTAAAATTAATATATATATATTTTTTAAAATTAATTAATTTATTTTTCTAAATAAAAAATATTTTATTAATTATAAAAAATAAATTATTTCTTATAATTAATTTTTTCCAATTAAAAAAAAAATAAATAAAAATAATTTTTCAATGAAAATTGGTGGATTTTGTTTAATTTTCTTTATAAGCAATGTGCATTGTTTTCCAATGAATTGTTTGTACTTACGATCTTCAACACACATCAGCCTATCTTCCATAAGCTTCAGGCCCGTGGGACAGGCACACGAGATGCGTGGACTGCGTTCATTAATTCGCGGCGCCGGCAGACACAAATGTGAACAATGGCCATTGACAGCTTGACAGTGATTGACACCGTCGGGTTGGCGATATGGATGATAGACATGGATTACCATGGGATGTTGTAGCTGTAGCAAAGGAAAAACAAAACAGAGAAATAAAAAATGAAGGACATTGTTAAAGAATATTTATTTAAGGGGTGAATTTTTTTTCAGGTTCTATAAAAGCATAGAGTTTAAAAAAATATTTTTTCTTTAATCGTATGGGTCTTTTATGGACTTTTCTTGGATCTTTAATTGGATTCTTCCAGATTTTTTTGGATTTGGATTTTTTTTATATTCTTCACCACTCTGTGATACAGGGTATTATGTCTCAGTGCATATGTTTGTAATAGGCAAAAGGAAACGAGATAGACACATGGTTCCTTTTGAGAATATGCATAGAATCACTTTCTGAGTCGATTTCTGCATATCCGTCTGTTCGTCTGTCCATGTTAAATTGTAAAGAAAGTACAGGTTGCATTAATCATCCGAATTTGATGAAAATTTGCATAGGTCATTTATTTCGCCAAAGGACGAACCTTTTTGAAATTGGGAAATATCGGTTCAGATTTAGATATAGATCTCATATATATTTTCGAACGATTTAATGTAAATGTTGCACCAAAGCCCCTATATATCTTTCAATTTGCACGAAATTTTGCACAGCCTAATGATTTAGGTCTAGAATGATGTGTGTTAAGTTTTCCAAATTTCATTTTATAGTCCTTTAAAATTTAGACGTCTGTTAGGATTCATCTGTTAAATATAACCGAAGTGGTGAAGGGTATCATATAGTCGGCCCCGTCCGACTTTACTACTTTCCTTACTGGTTTTAATGTCTCTCCTTTCTATGATAAATGTGGAGTTTTTCAATTAATATTTTCCAAAGCCCTTAATAGACATGCATTAAAAAACGGATCCTTGATAGAAGGGATTTTTTAAATAATATTTTTAGGCCTTTGATAGACGTGGATTTTTTTTTAAATATTTTCCCGGGTCCTTAATGAGCGAGACTTTTCTAATCATATTTTTCCTTGGTCCATTATAAAAGTTGAATTAAAAAAAAATATTTTTTTTTACATATTTTCACGGTCTTTGATAAGAGTGACATTTAAAACCAGTTAGGAAAGTAGTAAAGTCGGACGGGGCCGACTATATGATACCCTTCACCACTTTGGGTATATTTAACAAATGAATCCTAACAGACGTCGCATTTTAAAGGA
This sequence comes from Musca vetustissima, assembly GCF_032173495.1. Taxonomy (NCBI): domain Eukaryota; kingdom Metazoa; phylum Arthropoda; class Insecta; order Diptera; family Muscidae; genus Musca; species Musca vetustissima. The sequence goes on along the minus strand of NW_026886803.1, from coordinate 57,907 downwards.
CCAGGAAATGAATTTGGTTTCATAAACATGTCATTCTGCAACCGATACTATATTTTTCATTTGGTCAGATATAGAAGCTATATCTAAACCTGCACCGATTTTCAGGAAACTGAACACACATCATTTTAGACCTTATTCATTACGTTGTGCAAAATTTCGTGCAAATCGAAAGACATGAAGGGACTTTGGTGCACCTTTTTCATTAAATCGGACGAAAATATATATGGGAGCTATATATAAATCTGAACCGATGTTTAGGAAACATAACACACACCATTCTAGACCTAATTCATTACGCTGTGCCAAATTTCGTGGAAATCGAAAGATATATAGGGACTTTGGTGTGCCATTTACATTAAATCGGACCAAAATATATATGGGAGCTATATCTAAATCTGAACCGATTTTCAGGAATCTTAACACACATCATTTAAGACCTAATTCATTACGCTGTGCCAAATTTCGTGCAAATCGAAAGGCATTAAGGGATTTTTCATTAAATCGGGCGAAAATATATATGGGAGCTACATATAAATCTGAACCGATTTTTAGGAAACTTAACACACACCATTCTAGACCTAATTCATTACGCTGTGCCAAATTTCGTGGAAATCGAAAGATATATAGGGACTTTGGTGGACCATTTACATTAAATCGGACGTAAATATATATAGGAGCTATATCTAAATCTGAACCGATTTTCAAGAAATTTGACACACATCATTCTATACCTAATTCATTACGCTGTGCCAAATTTCGTACAAATCGAGAGATATATAGGGACTTTGGTGCACCATTTATCTAAATCTTAACCGATTTTTCCCAATTTCAATAGGGTTCGTCCTTGGGTCAAATAAGTGACCTATGCCAAATTTCATACTTGTCTAAATATAAATAAAATATTGTTTCTGGCTCTACTTAACGTATTCCTCACATTATATATACTTTTTTTAGAGCACTAGAACCTGAGCTGAGCTACAAATCCATGTTTCTACAATTTTTTTAATCAGAGTGTCGGTAGTTTGATATTTCGTTTTCCCTTGGCCTCAATTTTCCATCACATATATGTGTGATGGAAAATTGAGGCCTGAACGATTTTTACATATTTTTGGAGTCTCCACCATATATGGAGGGTGGAATGACATTTTTAGTTGTTTTGCATATATTTTTTCTCACTTACATTGAGCCCAAAATTCCACCCAACAAATAATTTCTTATCTTCGAAAATGTTTCAGTTTTCTTATCAGCATTTTTTTGTTTTATTTCCAACGACTTTATAATTCCCCTCTAATTACTTCGAAAGTGCTTCGTATGGGTCACAAAAATGTTCTTATCAGTATCGACTGTTTGAAACGCCGACGCCATAGACGTCTGGGAATAAAATGCGACGTCAAATAATTAAAACAAAAACAATAAATAAAAAAATATGTTTTTTTTAATTTGGTCACAGAAAATCTCTAAGGGACTTGAACATGTGGAACCATTCTAATTTTATATGCGGCACTAACAAATTTGAACTTGCGGTAGGTCACTAATCTTTAGAAAATTCAGAATATCATAGATCTTTATGGGTGTCGTTCCAATAGGAGATTTCAGAGTATTAAGAAAGATTTTGAATTTACTGAAGAACTCAAAAAGATATTCTGTCATTAGACAATTACAAAAAGGTTATTTATCTATAGTATAGACTAGGTAGGGTTTTTTATATAAAATAGATCTTCTATCAGCGGAAGAACTCAGGAACGTTTTATAGGAATGTTTAAAAAGATATTATATTTATAGAGATCGCTGCGAAGATTTAAATCTATAAAATACCTTTGGATGTTCTTATAGCCGCAGAAAACCTCTGTAGATTATTCTCTTTATAAAAAAATCGGGATCAGAAATATGTTCTCTATATTTATAAACGATTTCAGGCAGGTCTACCTAAATCTATAAAAGATCTCAGCAAGGTATAAATATGGTATTTTGTTTATAAACGTCCTCTGGAACTCACGAAGGGTTTATGAATAATTCTATGGTCTTCTAAAAACATAGATTGTCAGGAAGATCTTTAACTATAGACTGCCTCAGAAAGGTTTTGATCTGACTCTAGATTTCAAATATTTCTGTTCTGTCTGTGTGCTTATACCCTTCATCACACTGTGGTACAGGGCATTATGACTTTGTGCATATTTTTGTAACCGGTAAAAGAAAACGAGATAGACCCATAGTTTCAATTGAGAATATGGATATAATCAATTTCTGAGTCGATTTTTGCATGTCCGTCCGTCTGTCCGTCTGTTGGTGTTAAATTGTAAACAAAGTACATCCAATTTGGATGAAATTTGGTGCAGCTCATTTGTTTGGCCCAAGAACGAACCCTATTGAAATCGTTGAAAATCGGTTCAGATTTGGATATAGCTCCCATATATATTTTCGGCCGATTTTACATAAATGATGCACGAAAGTCCATATATATCGTACTGAATTAAGTCTAGAATGATGCGAGAAAGCCCCTATATATCTTTCGATTTGCACGAAATTTTGCACGGCCTAATAATTTAGGTCTGGAATGATGTGTGTTAAGTTTCGTGAAAATCGGTTCAGATTTAGATATAGCTCCCATATATATATATATATATATTGTGGTCCGATTTAAGGTAAATTGTGCACCAAAGTCAATCTATATCTTTCGATTTGCATGAAAGTGGGCATAGCGTAATGTATTAGGTCTATAATGATATGTATCAAGTTTCCTGAAAATCGGTCCAGATTTAGATATAGCTCCCATATATATTTTTGCCCGATTTAATGTAAGTGGTGCAGCAAAGACCCTACATATCTTTCGATTTGCACGAAATTTTGCACAGCCTAATGATTTAGGTATATAATGATGTGTGTTAAGTTTCCCGGAAATCGGTCCAGATTTAGATATAGCTCCCATATAGATTTTCGTCCGATTTAAGGTACATGGTGCCCCAAAGTCCCTATATATCTTTCGATTTGTACGAAATTTTGCACAACCTAATGATTTAGGTCTACAATGATGTGTGTCAAGTTTCCCGGAAATCGGTTCAGATTTAGATATAGCTCCCATATAGATTTTCGTCCGATTTAAGGTAAGTGGTGCAGCAAAGACCCTACATATCTTTCGATTTGTACGAAATTTTGCACAGCCTAAGGATTTAGGTCTAGAATGATGTGTGTTAAGTTTCGTGAAAATCGGTTCAGATTTAGATATAGCTCCCATATATATATTGTGGTCCGATTTAAGGTAAATTGTGCACCAAAGTCAATCTATATCTTTCGATTTGCATGAAAGTGGGCATAGCGTAATGTATTAGGTCTAGAATGAAATGTGTTAAGTTTCCTGAAAATCGGTTCAGATTTAGATATAGCTCGCATATATATTTTCGCCCGATTTAATGTAAGTGGTGCAGCAAAGTCCTTATATATCTTTCGATTTGCACGAAATTTTGCACAGCCTAATGATTTAGGTCTACAATGATGTGTGTTAAGTTTCCCGGAAATCGGTCCAGATTTAGATATAGCTCCCATATAGATTTTCGTACGATTTAAAGTAAATGGTGCCCCAAAGTCCCTATATATTTTTCGATTTGTACGAAATGTTGCACAGCCTAATGATTTAGGTCTATAATGATGTGTGTTAAGTTTCCCGGAAATCGGTCCAGATTTAGATATAGCTTCCATATAGATTTTCGTCCGATTTAAGGTACATGGTGCCCCAAAGTCCCTATATATCTTTCGATTTGTACGAAATTTTGCACAGCCTAATGATTTAGGTCTACAATGATGTGTGTCAAGTTTCCCGGAAATCGGTTCAGATTTAGATATAGCTCCCATATAGATTTTCGTCCGACTTAAGGTGCCCCAAAGTCCCTATATATCTTTCGATTTGTACGAAATTTTGCACAGCCTAATGATTTAGGTCTAGAATGATGTGTGTTAAGTTTCGTGAAAATCGGTTCAGATTTAGATATAGCTCCCATATATATATTGTGGTCCGATTTAAGGTAAATTGTGCACCAAAGTCAATCTATATCTTTCGATTTGCATGAAAGTGGGCATAGCGTAATGTATTAGGTCTAGAATGAAATGTGTTAAGTTTCCTGAAAATCGTTCCAGATTTAGATATAGTTCCCATATATATTTTCGCCCGATTTAATGTAAGTGGTGCAGCAAAGTCCCTATATATTTTTCGACTTGCACGAAATTTTGCACAGCCTAATGATTTAGGTCTACAATGATGTGTGTTAAGTTTCCCGGAAATCGGTCCAGATTTAGATATAGCTCCAATATAGATTTTCGTCCGATTTAAGGTAAATGGTGCCCCAAAGTCCCTATATATCTTTCGATTTGTACAAAATTTTGCACAGCCTAATGATTTAGGTCTAGAATGATGTGTGTTAAGTTTTCTGAAAACCGGTTCAGATTTAGATATAGCTCCCATATATATCTTCGTCTGATTTAATGTAAATGGTGTACCAATGTTCCTATATATCTTTCAATTTGGATGTAATTTGGCATAGTGTACTGAATTAAGTCTAGAATGATGTGTGCTAAGTTTCGGTCCAGATTTAGATATAGCTCCCATATATATATTTTGTCCGATTTTATGTAAATGGTGCACCAAAGACCTCATATATCTTTCGATTTCCACGAAATTTGCCATGGCGTACTGAATTGAGTCTAGAATTATGTTTGCTAAGTTTCGTGAAAATCGATTCAGATATAGCTCCCATATATATTTTCGTCCGATTTTATGTAAATGGTGCTCTATCTTCGAAATGTTCGAAATTTAATGTCAAAAGCGATATGGGGCTTTTGAGATTAAATTTCGAACAGTGCAGCATACCAAATACCAAGTTTGCCTCAAATCGATTTACAAAATTTACGGAATATTGATATGAACTTTTTATAGTAACTTTGTATACTTAAGTCCATTGAAGATCTCTAGTAATATTATGTCTTCCAAAAGACCTGCGGAAAACGGAATACTTATATGAGACCTGTACCTGTCGAGTGCACCCATTATGTATACTACCCATATTCTGTCTCCGAAAGATCGAATACATTGGGAGATCTTTAGAGATCTGTAACTGAAGAATGCGTTTATAAGGTATTCTATCATAGAAGGTGGTCTCTACAAAGTATTACAATTTTAGAATACCCATAGAAGTCCTTCTAACTAGAGAATGTCTCTATTTTTTATGTTGTGTTCTTCTTATCACATTTTCTCAATGTTAAAAAATTTCTCCCACAAAGTTATAAAATAATTCCCCGATTTTATTTAAGTAAACCACAACATCCCCTAAAGGCGCCAATAAATAAATCACATTTGTGCCGAGGCATACATATGTAATACACATTGTATGCATGTATGTATATGTGTGTGTGAGTTTGTGGTATGCATATTATCCTACCACACCCCGTCATTTGTCAGTTTCTTCGTACTTCTCTGGATCTCAAAATCAAATTATAATAATTCATACCCCCATTCCCAGCATCTTTCCGCAGTCGACTTGAGGATGAACACATCAACAACGCAATTCCGACAAATTTGTTGCATTTCCTTGAAAATGTTGAAATTTTGCTGCGGCTGCTGCTACTGTCACAATGACAGCATGGAAAAAAACCCGAAGTGGAACATGAACGGCGTAACGGATTTACAGTTGTAGTCGTAGTTTCCCTTATAGTCGAACTACACTCTGTTTGGCATGATGTGGCTGTTTTTGTCTTTCTTTACACACATACATATGAGTACATACATAAATATATTCATGCACGTATGCTTGCAGCTGGAAACATGCACGCACGAACAAACACACACACACACCGATATGCTTCTGGTGTTGCGTGGCTGGTTATTGCATAATTTATGTGCGTATGGAAATCCTTGATGGTCCTTTGTGACAAAGTGTATATGTATGTGTGTATATGGAAAGTTTTATTTCATCATATGTGTGTATATACATTATGTGAATATGTGTGTGCGTTAATATGAGACCAGTGTTTTTTACCAAGCTGGTGTCAGAATATCTTTCATAATTTACAAGATTTACACACGCATGTATGAACGTTCTCTACCACAACCAAGTTTGAGTTACACTTTTTTTACCCAACTCAATATCAAAGCTGATGCATGTGGAAAGTTAAACACATGCATGCATGCACACACACACACACTATCTCTCACAATTTACCATCTCACATGTGTGGATAGCCCAAAAGGATACCTTGCAATAAAAAAAAACAACGAAGAGGAAATCATGAATTATTATTGTAGTGGTGGTAATGTTGTTGAGGACAACCAGCAACAATAACAACAACAAAAACCCAACGAGTGGGCTGAAAGCAACAACAATGGTCACACATTTTCACACTCAAAATATAGTGGCTTTTAATTTCGTAACGTAGTCATTGTCCGAAAAACCGAGGTAGAGAGAGATGCAGATGGAGTTACAACACCATGGTGTGTCATCACTTTGAATATGCTTCACTTCATGTTGTAAAATTTATTAACACCCTTATGGTACTTCAACACCTGAAGGTGTGCTGCACAAAAGAAAAAAAAAACAACAACAACGAAGGCAACAAAAATTACAACAATGAATAATAATAGAGAAAAACTTTACGTAATGTTGGATGGGCTTAATTTAGTACGCTGTGCCAAATTTCGTGCAAATCTAAATATATCTAGGGACTTTGGTCCACCATTTACATAAAATCGGACGAAAATATATATGGAAGCTATATATAAATCCGAACCAATTTTCACGAAACATAGCACCAATCATTCTAGACTTAATTTAGTACGCTATGCCAAAATTCGTGCAAATCGAAAGATATTTAGGGACTTTGGTACACCGTTTACCTTAAATCGGACGAAAATATATATGGGAGCTATATCGATATCTGAACCGATTTCCACGAAACATAGCACACATCATTCTAGACGTAATTTAGTACGCTATGCCATAATTCGTGCAAATCGAATGGTTTTCAGGGACTTTGGTGCACCATTTACATAAAATCGGCCGAAAATATATATAGGAGCTGTATATAAATCTTGCCCAATTTTCTATAACTCGTCACACGTCATTCTGGACCTAATTCAATACTCTATGCCAAATTTCGTGAAATCGAAAGGTATATAGAGACTTTGGAGACCCATTTACCTTAAATCGGACAAAAATATATATGGGAGCTATATCGATATCTGAACCGATTTCCACGAATCATAGCACACATCATTCTAGACGTAATTTAGTACGCTATGCCAAATTTCGTACAAATCGAAATATATATAGGGACTTTGGAGCCCCATTTACCTTAGATCGGACGGAAATATATATAGGAGCTGTATATAAATCTTGCTCGATTTTCTATAACTCGTCACACGTCATTCTGGACCTAATTCAGTACTCTATGCCAAATTTCGTGCAAATCGAAAGATATATAGTTAATTTGGTACACCATTTACCTTAAATCGGACAAAAATATATTTGGAGCTATATCTAAATCTGAACCTATTTTAAAGAAATTTGAAACACATCATTCTAGACTTAATTCAGTACGCTATACCAAATTTCGTGCAAATCGAAAGATATATAGGGACTTTGGTGCACCATTTACATTATATCGGACGAAACTATATATATGGAGCTATATCTAAATCTGAACCGATTTTCAGGAAACTTAACACACATCATTCTAGGCCTAATTAATTACGCTGTGCCAATTTTCGTGCAGATCGAAAGATATTTAGGGACTTTGGTGCACAATTTACATAAAATCGGACGAAAATATATATGGGAGCTATATCTAAATCTGAACCGATTTTCAGGAAATGTAACCCACATTATTCTAGACTTAATTCAATGCGCTATGCCAAATTTCGTGAAAATCGAAGGACATATAGGGGCTATAGTGCACCATTTACATTAAATCGGACGAAAATATATATGGGAGCTATATCTAAATCTGAACCAATTTCATCCAATTTCAATAGGGTTCATCCTTGGGCCAAATAAATGAGCTGAAGCAAATTTCATCCAATTCGATTCATAAATTCGACCTGTACTTTGTTTACAATTTAACATGGACAGACCGACGGACGGACATGCATAAATCGAGACAATGGTTCCTTGACTGAATTTCCCTTCTTCCTATTTCGACCATTATTGGATCCACCCAAAGCTTTAGCTTCACCTTTGTCGTTAGGCGCAGAATCGGACTTGGGGACAGAGCCCTCCATACGTTGATTACCCTTATGCGTGACATTTTGCTTCGGGATGTTCTCAATTGTTTTTTCCTGTGCATTCTTACTAGGGTTCGGCTTCGAGCTGGGTTTCAGGCAGAAGTCGGCTTAGCACCATTTTCAGAGACAATGGGCTTCGCCGATTCTTCCACTTTTTACGAGTAGTAGGGTTCGGGAGGAAGATCCTGTCCATTTCGAGTTCAATATGGAGAGCGTGCAGACAGATTCTTTCGAAGTTCCTTACGTATTTCATCTTACACTTGATGAGGGTAAGATGAGATACGTATGAGATGCGGAGATACGGAACAGCACGTTTGTAATGCTTTGCTTCTCTACTTCTCGGGCCTTCCCAACTTTTGAGCCGCTGTCCGTTGCTGGGGTCTCAACAGATTACCCATCGTCGGACATCGCCTCCGTTGCAGATTGCCTCTGAAGCTTGTCGGCGGGTGCCGACACAGGACCTGCTGTAGTCAGACTGGAAGTCGGTCGGTCAACAGGGTCTGCGCTTCCTTCGTTACTACTACAGCAATGCCCCTGTGTATACTTGGCTGGGATACCCCGGCGATCCCCAGCTCACCATCAGTTAGGGTAAGATTCAGTAGCAGTTCCTCCGGAAGCGTATCCCCACATTGCTCTTCCGGTACCAGTCTGTCTAACTGGTCGAAGAGTTTCTTACTTTGCTCCTCTAGACTATCGCGGATAGCGCGTAGAATCCCGTATAGGTCGTCCCCTCCCAGAACTACTGTCCTGTCAGCCAGAGACTGATTTTCATCATTCTTGACATGCTCATTTGCCAAAGGAAAAGCCGGTTCGTCAACGTTTTGGTTTTGAATTGATGCACTTGTTACAGATACAGCTGCTGGTACCAAGGCACCCACACCTAGAACAGCCGGAATCGCTTGATCTCGACGACATGTGGCTTGTGACCTCACCAACGATTGCCGCCGATACTGGGTTATTAACTCCCTGCACCGTAACTTTATTCTGTTTACTTCTTTTACCCATCGTAGTTGATTTATTTAAGGACACTACCCCGATCCATTTTGGTCCACGGCGAATCCGAAGATCCCCAAGGTTTCCACGAAGTGCAGAAAACAGCTGATCTAGGAGACCTAGGTTCGTTTCACTCTGCATATCATGGAGACCCCCTTCCCATCCGCCACCCGGGAAGACGCGCCTAGTAGGAGATTGTTTGCATTTTTTATTTCCCCATCAATTAAGAACCCCTGAAACTACATTGTAAAAATTCCTGCCCATTTCGGACCTTTGAAAAATAGTTTTTTTGAAAATTCACGTCTATTAGGGAAAATAACAATCCACGCCTATTAAAAATATATTTTTTTTTAAATCAACGCCTTTTAAGGACCCTGATAAATATTTACTTGAAAAATCCAAGATTATTGAACCAATTTTTTTTGTAAAAAAACCACGCCCATCGAGGAGCTGAATAATACTTTTTAAACAAATCCACACCTATAGAAGACCCTTAAAATTATATTTTTTAAAAAGTTCACGTCTATTGAGGACCCATAACGGTATTTTTAAAAAATCCATGACTGAGGTCTTTGGAAAAACATTTTTAATAAATCCGCTACTGTCAATTAATATTTTTTTAAATCCGAACTTATGAGGAAAGAGGATTCAGTAAAAAAATTAATTTTTTTATTAACATTACATGGAGACATATAAATTAATATTAAAAACTACCGTCTGTAGGACCCTGTTTATATAATTTTATACCATACATATACTTCTGCCCCACCCAATTTTTTTTTTTTACTCACCATATGCAAAGCGGTTATCGGCCGCACACCTTCACCATTGAATTTATTTGCCTTGAAAACGGTCTGTTTATCCCAATCGGTCCAATAGATGTTATCCTCGAACGTGGTGATGGAGAAGGGATGACGTAAATATTCCGTTGAGTATAAAATCTGGCGACGCTGCGAACCATCATAATTGGCCGAAGAGATGATGTTCAATTTACCATCGACCCAGTAGATGCGTCGTCGCACCAAATCCAAGGTAATGCCATTTGGCCATTTAACATCATAGTTGATGATTGTGGTGCGATGTGAGCCATCCATGCCGGCACGTTCGATTCGTGGTGAGGCACCCCAATCGGACCAGTACATCCAGCTGTAAATTGGAGAAGCAGAAGACGAACAAGAATAATATGAAAAGGAAGAAGGTAGATTATAAGCGAAGAAAAAAGTGGAAATGAAATTGTGTGGTTTATAAGGCGTAGAGTGTAAAATGGCCAGATGGCGAAGAAGAAGAAGAAAATGAATTTTGCAATCTTGAATCCTGAAAATAAACTCCCCAGCATGTGTTACAATTTTAATGTCCTGGGATGGCCAACCAAAAAAAGCATAACAATTTATTGAGATTTTTTTTTATTGTACAGTCGTTTTGCTTTAAAATTGCCTTGTTTTGCTAGGAGTTAGGGAGGGAGGAAAATAGAGATTGGGTTTGGTATCGGCTGAGGTCGTATGCCAACCACTTATTCATCTTCATCACAATGTCAAGTGTCAATCAAACGGATGTGTTGGCTGGGTGGCTGGTGAGCTTTGTCCTTTTCTCTGTTATTGTTGTGGGTATTACTTTATTCACTCCCCCTCCCCCTCTTAATGTCCTTGTGGTTTTTTCTTCTTCATCCATATTATATTGATTATTTGTTTTCATACTCTCGCTCTTTCTCTCTCTCTCTGTGTGTGGTTACTTACCCCTCAATGGGATCCAATGCTATCGACCGTGGTATATCCAATTCATCTTCGATGAGCACTTTACCCATATTACCATCAAAGTTTGTCAGCTCAATGGTACATTTGTGTGTATCGGTGAAGTAGATGTGATTGTAAATCCAATCGACAGCCAAACCATCTGAGGTTACGGTATGCTCCTTGAGTACGACTGTCTTATCACTGCCCTCGTCAATGGGTGCCCTGGAAGTAGAAGACGAGGAATACCAAAAATGAATTAAATGAATTGTGGCCAGACAAAGATTGATATACGACACCCGCACACACAAAAGGACAATGAATAAAAAATTAAGCAATTCTCCGGGTGGCAAGGTAACACACAAAAAAGGATGCATGGATTGCTATGTGTGTGTGAGAGTGTGTGAATGTGTTGTGGGTGTTTATAGATTGATGTTAGAAAATTAACTTAAAACCACATGGAAAGTGGTATTTGTTTGCACAAAAAAAGGATTAGAGAAATTTGTGAGAATGGAATTGACACAAACGTATGTAGAAAAAGGGTCAATGTTCAGGTCAGTGCGAGTCATATAGAAATTTCTCTTGAACCTGGCTACTAAGGACTTTCAAAATTTATTTGAAGGCATATTTAAAGATTACACATTTATAATGGACTCAATAAAACACCCAGCATTTTGAAGGCCACATTTATAATGTAATATAAAAACATATATATTTTTAAAAACAAGGATCCCGAAAAATCCTAGTTAGAACCCTGAGAAATATGTTTTAAAAATTCACGATGTTTTTGAAAACATATTTGTTAATACGCTTTTTTAATGATTTCCTCATCAAATATTAAAAAAAAACAATCAAATCAAGAACATAAATCAATATTTTTTCAAAAAAAAATTTCAAAGACCTCTAAAAAATATTTTATCCGAGACCCTAGTAAATATTTTTTTAATTATGACTTAAAAAGCAACGTTTATCAAGGACCTATAGACTTTTTTTTAAATTTACGCTTATCAAGGATCTCTAGAAGATACATATATATATATATATATATATTTGAAATCCACGCCTTTCAAAGACCATGGAAAATATATTTTTAAAACCCCAACTTCAATTTAAAAATCCATAGACGCAGGTAAATATATTTTTTCAAATCCTCGCCTATCAAGGACGCAGGTAAATATATTTTTTCAAATCCTCGCCTATCAAGGCAAATATTTTTTTAAAAATCCACGCCTATCAAGGACGCAGGAAAATATTTTTTTTCAAATCCTCGCCTATCAAGGACGCAGGAAAATATATTTTTTCAAATCCTCGCCTATCAAGGAAAATAGTTTTGAAAAATCCTTGCCTATCAAATCCACGCCTATCAAGGAAATATTTTTTAAACATCCACGCCTATCAAGGACGCAGGAAAATATTTTTTTTCAAATCCTCGCCTATCAAGGAAAATATTTTTTTCAAATCCTCGCCTATCAAGGAAAATATTTTTTAAAAATCCACGCCTATCAAGAAAAATTTTTTTAAAAATCCACGCCTATCAAGGACGCAGAAAATATATGTTTTCAAATCCTCGCCTATCAAGGAAAATATTTTTTTAAAAATCCACGCCAATCAAGGACGCTGGAAAATATATTTTTTTAAATCCTCGCCTATCAAGGAAAGTATTTTTTTTTAAATCCACGACTATCAAGGACGCAGGAAAATATATTTTTTAAAAATCCACGCCTATCAAGGATGCAGGAAAATATATTTCTTTTTCAAATCCTCGCCTATCAAGGACGCTCGAAAATATTTTTTAAAAAATCCACGCCTATCAAGGACGCTCGAAAATATTTTTTAAAAATCCACGCCTATTAAGGACGCAGGAAAATATATTTTTTTAAATCCTCGCCTATCAAGGAAAATGTTTTTTAAAAATCCACGCCTATCAAGGATGCAGGAAAATATATTTTTTCAAATCCACGCCTTTCAAGAAAAATATTTTTTAAAAATCCACGTCTATCAAGGATGCAGGAAATTATTTTTTTTCAAATCCTCGCCTATCAAGAAAAATATTTTTTTTTCAAATCCTCGCCCATCAAGGACGCATGAAAATTGATCTTTTCAAATCCTCGCCTATCAAGGACGCAGGAAAATATATTTTTTCAAATCCTCGCCTATCATGGAAAATATTTGTTAAAAATCCACGCCTATGAAGGGCGCAGGAAAATATATTTTTTTTCAATCCTCGCCTATCAAGGACCATGGAAATTTTTTTTAAATCCACGAGTATTAAGGACATTGGAAAAAATAAAAGAATTACATTTATCAAGGACCTTTATATTTTTTTACAAATCAACGGATAAGCGTAGACAGGCTTTAATATGTTTTAATTGTGACTTAAAAATCAAAATAAAAAATATTTTTTTAGTTTTCGCTTACAAGCATGGTTTGCTTGTCAAGGACTCCACACCAATCAAGGACTCTGGAAATATATTTTTAAAACTCCACGCCAATCAAGGACCCTTGAGAAAATATTTTTTTTTTCAAAAATTCACGACCTTTAAGGGCTATAGGAAAATTTTTGTTAATAATTTCAAGCCTATTAGGGACAAAATCATGTTTTACTTTTAAATCCAATCCGATGGATTTTTAAAATAACAAGCGGAATAGTAAAACATATTACATTATATTAAAAATCCATTATCCGACCCTCTGAATATTAAAACCATCCCCAATTGTATTTTTTGGGGGAGACTTTAATTAAATTACAACAACAACTAAACGTTTGTAATTATCAAAAAAGCCACAAAAAAGTCCTGGCTGGATTGCAAACAAATTTAAAGGGTCGACTTCCAGCTGTTTAGTTGGGCGCCACACTAAACAACCCTCCCTCCGAATAAATACAAATAAGTTAATTTAAAAATATCTACCCTCAACGAAGTTTTTTTTTGGCGTGCTGGAAATTTCAATTAAAACCCAACCATGTGGACCACCTAGTGGTTTCCATGGGGAAAAACAAAAATGTCATCAACCATAATCAAGAGAACTTTTTTTTACATTTCAGGTAGTACTGATATAAGTTCAACAATAGACCATATGTGGCGGATGGGATGTTGATATGACAGGCATACGGAAATCTCATTTAATCCAGTTAGCAATGAACATGGAAGTGTGTATGTGCGGAACATTACAACAAATGTGGGGAGAGCTTAACTAAGCCAGGGTGGTCTTTCATTCAATTCCCGCCCAACACACTCACACACATAAACAGAAACACACCCACACATTTATTATGCACAAACCTCATTGGCATTTCAAATTTTGTGGATTTTTAAACAGTACCCCGCAGCACCTCCAAAAACCCTAAATACTCACTTGTAAATGCTTTGTGTGGTCACATCACTCCAAAAGATCATTCCCGTGCGGAAAACGAAATCCAAAGCTGTCGCTGATTTTGTATTATTCACAATCGATGTCATTTCCATGTGATCCAAAGCAATTTTCCGTATATCATGACGACGTGCCAACAGCAATGAGGCATGACCCTCGGTGGCCTTACAACGGGTGTGATTGCGTGGGTCACGCATATACCCATCGATACATTCACATTTATAGCCGCCAATTTCATTAATGCAGACTTGGGAACAGGCACCGGGATTTTCGGCGCACTCGTCGATGTCCACACAGGTTTTGTTGTTAATTAATTTATAGCTGCGAAACAAGAGAGAGAGAGAGAGAAATGGGTAAACAGGGAGCAAAATAAAGTTAGGTAATTTGTATGTGGTTTTTCTACAATTTAAAAATTTAATTCAGCTCAGCTGAATATGTTTTCCCAAAAGAAAATCTGTCATTCAACTGCGATGAATGGGGTTTCCAATGGGAAATCTTCAATTCAGCCTGACTGAATAGTGATTTCTATAGAAAATCTTCAATGCAGCCTGGCTGAATAGTGATTTCTATAGAAAATCTTCAATTCAGCCTGGCTGAATAGTGATTTCTATAGGAAATCTTCAATTCAGCCTGGCTGAATAGTGATTTCTATAGGAAATCTTCAATTCAGCCTGGCTGAATAGTGATTTCTATAGGAAATCTTCAATTTAGCCTAGCTGAATAGTGATTTCTATAGGAAATCTTCAATTCAGCCTGGCTGAATAGTGATTTCGATAGGGAATCTTCAATTCAGCCTAGCTGAATAGTGATTTCTATAGGAAATCTTCAATTCAGCCTGGCTGAATAGTGATTTCGATAGGGAATCTTCAATTCAGCCTGGCTGAATAGTGATTTCTATAGGAAATCTTCAATTCAGCCTGGCTGAATAGTGATTTCTATAGGAAATCTTCAATTCAGCCTGGCTGAATAGTGATTTCTATAGGAAATCTTCAATTCAGCCTGGCTGAATAGTGATTTCTATAGGAAATCTTCAATTCAGCCTGGCTGAATAGAGATTTCTGTAGGAAATCTTCAATTTAGCTTGGCTGAATAATATTTGGCATGGAAAATTTTCAATTCAGCATGGCTGAATAGGCGTTTTTTGTTTTGTCTTACCCCGTTTCACATTCACATCGATAGCCAATCGGTTGATCCACACACTTATGCATACAGCCACCATTGTCCAGGGCACACTCATTAATACCACACTTATTGGCCGGTTCATCTTCACCATCGGGGCAATCCTTGCGTTTGTCACAAACCTTGGTCAAGGGAATACATTGTCCACCACCACAATCGAAGTGCGTTACTGAATCGCATACGGTTTGCTTACGAATGCCTGAAGCAAGGGAAAACAAAACCAATAATAGAAAGGAAATTAGAATTTGATGTAATTTCATTGAGCTTTACGAAGCAGGAGAAAAAAGAATTTGAATTTGGACTTACCGCAATTAAGCTCATCACTTTTGTCGGCACAATCATTTTGTCCATTACATGTCAGATGACCAGCAATGCAGGAACGATCGCTGCACTGGAATTGATCGGGACGACATGTACGATTTTTACAATTACTTTGGACCTCATCATCGCCATCGGGACAGTCACGTTCGCCGTCGCACAACCAGCTGGAATGTAGACAGGTAATGCGATCCTTACATTGGAATTCGTGGGGCAGGCAGGGTACCTTGGTGTTGGTTACATTTTTACAACCCTGCAAAATGGGGGAAAAGAAATCAAATGATGAGTAAATATAGGAAAACAATTGTAAAGCTATCCTGATTTAAAGGGGATGATAAATTGGTTTGGATCTGAGTCGTTTTGGTACACTCCAATCCAAAAAACAAAAAAATCCATTATGACAAAAATTCCTCTCAATCAAACCATTTGAATACCAAACACGTATAAATTCCCAAAACTCTGCGGAAAACAAAAACATATCCAACCAACCAGCATCCGGAATCTAAAACTTCAACTCCAAAAAAATGAAACAGAAAAACTTTTCCACTGCATTGATGTGCCACAAAAGTCCGCAAGTAATCTAAGCAATCAACATGTGCATCTACCGGCTGGATGTCCGTGCGGCCACTCACTTCGATTCATTGAAAAAACATTTCATTTGTTATGGTCTTGAGCTGAATGGTCTTGAAACTGCTGTTCCATGGTTTTGTTGCAACAACTTTGGGGATTAATTACAACATGAATTAAAACTGGTCGGGATGACCGTTTTATTTTTTCTCCTCTTTACTAAAAATTCCGATCCGATCCCATCAATGTCAAAGTTGAGTGTTTTGTTAGCTTCCCAAAGGCAAAGAAAAGCAATATAAAGTAACGGGAGTAGTGATATAAGACTTGAAGTAGCGCTATAAGCCACATGGAATTCTTAAATTTATTTAGGAAATCTTCAATTCAGCCTGGCTGAATAGTGATTTCTATAGGAAATCTTCAATTCAGCCTGGCTGAATAGTGATTTCTATAGGAAATCTTCAATTCAGCCTGGCTGAATAGTGATTTCTATAGAAAATCTTCAATTCAGCCTGGCTGAATAGTGATTTCTATAGAAAATCTTCAATTCAGCCTGGCTGAATAGTGATTTCTACAGGAAATCTTCAATTCAGCCTGGCTGAATAGTGATTTCTATAGGAAATCTTCAATTCAGCCTGGCTGAAATCTTCAATTCAGCCTGGCTGAAATCTTCAATTCAGCCTGGCTGAAATCTTCAATTCAGCCTGGCTGAAATCTTTAATTCAGCCTGGCTTAATAGTGATTTCTATAGGAAATCTTCAATTCAGCCTGGCTGAATAGGAAATTTGCAATTCAAGTCTTTATAGACGGATTGTAGGCCGTAGGAAGTTCTTATAGAGACTAAAGCTGAGGTAATCTTCACATATAAGGTGAACTTCTGTAGGACAATATAGACGATCTGAATTTCAGGAAGTATTTATAGAGCTGTAGATAAGGAAGTTTCTCTGGACGATCTGAACTTCAGGAAGTCCTTATAGATGCTAAAGTCCAGGTACTCGTCACAGACGAGACGAAATGCTATATGTCTTTATAGACCAGGACGTTTTCATAGACGAAATAAAGCCGATCTGGGAATTTCGACAGCGCTTCGGAAGGTCAAAAGTTTTTTTTTAGAATAGCTAAAAGATTAGGAGAGCTTTCAGAGAAACTATAGGACCAGGGAGATTTTGTAGGTAAGAGTATGTATGGGAAAGCTAAAAATCCGGTGATTATATACAGTTGAGCTGTAAACTCTGGGAGTCTTACGGGGAAGGAAATTTCCGTGGATATCTTTCTAGGAGTTTCTATAGCTCTTCGGGGAGTCAAAGAGCCGATTTAGTTTAGAGGGTCTGAAGAGGAACTGAACTTTGGGTGAGTTTAAGACCATATGAGTATGAGAAGTTTCTATAGATGAGCTGTGTGGTCGTGGTATCCCTATAAATGATCCACACGACCAGACAGCATCATTAGATGAGCCATTGGACCAGAGAATTTCTACAGGCGAACTATAGAAATAAAACAAGAATTTCTATGGACAATCAGGCCGGGTGGACAAGAGAGTCTATATAGACAAGATAAGGGCTCGTCTACGTGGCCGAGCTATATGTCTACGTGGCCAGTGAGTCTATTTCTGTGGAGAAACTTATGGTTCTGTGAATATATTTCTATGGAGAAGCTGACTGTTTAGTGATCTACAGGCGGGTCAGGGTGCGTAAATACGAACTGAAGGCAGGTCAGTGTGTCTGTATTGCTCAAGGATAGGCCAATGGAATTGGCCAATCTCATTTTTAATGTATTCTTTTTCGGTTCGCTGACCAAAAGGGTAAATCGTTCATTGGTAGTTCAGTTAATTCCGTCGATAAACGTGCAGATCTAGGTGAACGATCGGAACAAAAGAAATTGAGCGATAGAGAGTAAAAAGGAACGATTGGAGCAAAAGGAAAAAAATGGACGCAAGAATCGGACTTAATACCAACTGTTCCATTTGCCGAATAGTTCCTTTGAACTAGTGCATTCCGGAACAAACCAACTCTACAAGCCAGGTCTCTCCTTGTTACATACTAAACGTGAAGTCGAATATACCTTTCCTTTACCAAATACGACTCACTTTACTGTCATTGGCGTGTCATCTAAACTTCTTTAAATTGGGAAGTTCGCTTTGTTTTCTATTTCCCAGAATTCGATCCCGTTATTCACCCTTTTATTGTTTTGTCTAGAAACACTTTCGCTCAGTGGCAGTTTAAAATAGCCGCCATTCGGTATTGTGTCCTGATTCACATTTTACAAGACTTTGACAGCATTGACAGGCTGTAAGGAGGTCGGTCGGATTGTTGGCTACCAGGCACCTAGACATTGGTCGTTAACTTAGTTCTGTTTTGTCTAAAACATTGTGTTTTACTATAATTTTCTCACATTCACACTTCGCCTCGGTGTCCTTTGGATGAAGTATTTCCTAGAATTTAGTTTTTTCTTCTCCTTTTGCTTTCTCTCTCCCTGTGTTTTTGTTTTGTTTTTCTTCCTCCCAAATTGATTCACACAAATGATTGTCCATTGCAGTAGAAATTACAGTTAATTTGTTTTGAGATGAACATAGCATAGGGGGCTAAGTAGAATGCGTGTTTTCCTCAGAAAAATAATGTGGGGGAATAGAGGGGAAATTGAGGAGAGTACCGAAGGGAACTTGAACTGCAATACGAGAGATATTTATATTAAATTATTTGAAGCCCATATCCTTATATAGACCTCTATTAGAAATTCGAAGTCTAAAAAATTCCACCGTATGGGTACAAGGATGGCAGTTTTTCTGTTCCCTATTATTTTACCTTTTTTTTGCGGAATTTGCTATACCTTAGTGACTTATATAGAGCTAATAAAAAAATATTCCGACTGAAAAAGATGTAATCAAACACTACACCGATTTTAAATTGAAAAATTCTTCATACCACCCTGAAACATCAAAACAAGTGTTCTTGTTCCCATTTAAGCAAAAAAGGACGAAAAAAAAGAATTCTCCTCTGATACCCTCATTGGTTTAGCCATCTCAAATACCTCACGAACTACATACACAATACATGTAGTATTCCGCACACACTCACCCAATATCATATTCATTTCCCTGGAAGCCTTTGCCGAGGAAGCAAAAAGAGCCTCTGGGAAATGTCCAATAAAACAATCTTCACTATGACGTTACTGGCCTCATATCCTCGTCCTGCCAAGCTAGCAACCAAACTATAGCATTGCCAATACTTTTCATACGAATTCAAATATCCCAAAAGCATTGAACATAAAGTGTACTTTGTTGTTGTTGTTGCTATTTTCTTTCTTTACTTTGTCGGAAAAAACTGAGTTTATAAAATAATCAGAAAAAATGAAAAAACATCGGGATGATGGTTGCAGATTTTTGTTCTTTCAAGGCTAGTTATAAGTGAAGGAAATGCTAAATATTTATATGAAAAAATTGGAGAATGGAGAGTTAAAAATATTTTCAAAATTGGAAGACCATAGTTAGCTTCCTCGCCTCATCTTGGCTCTCTTTTCCATTGAGAATACCGGGAAAGGAAACCCAATACCAAAAGACAAGTATAATCCTTGGATGCTAGGGAGTTTTTATAGATAAACTGAAGGATCAGAAGTCTTTGTCTATGGGATTTTTATGGACATTTTACAAGCGAACTGATGTTCCAGCAATTTTTTTCGACCATCTTAAAGTTTAGAAGGTTTAAAACTTATAATATTCCTTACAGCTGAACGAGCTGAGGAGGCATGAGATCTATACAGAAGAGCTGAAAGGCGGGGAGTCGTGAAGAGCCAAGGTAATGAAGTAAAAAATTCCGGATAGGCGCTTTGAAAAGCCATGATATATTTTTCTAACTACTGAAGGGCCAGGGCATTTGTGTAGACAGTCTACAAATTACGAATGAGCTGAGGGGTTAAAAATAATAAATGCGCGATCAGAAGGCTTAGCGGGTCATTATAGATATACTAGAGGCTGGGGTGTTCTTTAAAAAAAACGGGTGTCCTTATATATATTCACCATATGACGTGCTGACGGAGCAGATTGTCTTTGCAGATGGGTTGAAATCTTTACCGAGGACCTAAAGCTCCGGCATATTTTTATACCTGCTGAAGGACCTGGGAATTTTTGCAGACGAGCTGAAGTGGCAGCTAATGAATGAGCTGAGAGATATAAAAGAATATATGGGAGACTAGAAGGCCTAGCGGGTCATTAAAGATATACCACAAACTGGGGTGTCCAAGCGCCGATAAAGGTCAGAAAATCTCAAAAGTTGAGATGGAGCCAGATAGTCTTTATAAGCAAGTGGATGGACCAAAAAGTCGGTGTAGACAAAACGCGAATCTTGATCAGGAAGTTGAGGAGTATTGTCTGAATATCTGCAGCAAGGAATATTTCCAGCAAGGAATATTTCTATATCAGATAAAGGAATTTTGGCAGATGAGAGTCGTAATTAATGAGCTAAGAGGTTTACAGGAATATATGTGCGATCAGAAGACCTAGCGGGTCATTAAAGATATACCAGAGAGGATGTCCAGGATGTCCTTAGATAAACTCACCAACTGGGGTGTCCTTAGATAAACTCACTATATGGCGTGCTGAAGAATCATGTTGCCTTCATTGATGGGCAGAAATCTTAACCGTGGATCTGAAGTTCCTGTAAAGGCCTGGACATCTTAAGAGCTGAGATGGATGCGGTCAAAAAGTCGGTACAGGCACACAGCCAGTCTTGAGAGGGAAGTTTGGGAGTATTGAACTTTTTATTGAATTTATGGGTTAAAATGGCTTTATGGGTGTTCAGAAGCCCATGAGCGTCATTGCATATGAACTAGATGCTAGGGAGTCTTTGTAAACGTTGTGTCCAATGCCATTGAATCAATTTAGACAAATTTTAGTCGCAATGAATTCTCTATAGGCGAACTGAAAGGTCAGGGAATATTTATATAGGAAAATAGAATATCCATTGAATCTCTGAAGACAAGCTCGATCATGTAGTCTTTCCAAATGGTTGGAGGTCAGAGAAGAATTCAAAATGGAGGTAAACTAGTATTTGAGGGTGATCTGAAGCGGTGGGAAGTCGTTATTAACAAGTTGAAGGACGAAGGACAGCAAAGAAAAATTAATCTTCCAAGAAAGCCCAGGGAAAGAGCTATAAGACCAGTAGCCTTTATTGACGACATGACGTTTGGAAATCTTTAACGACGTGAAAGGGGCCCAAAAACTTGCATAGCGATCGGAATTGCAATAGGCAGAAGGAGGGACTAGAGGCCTGAGTGCCCTTATAAACCAAAGAAAAGCCTCATAGGCAAGCAGAAATCACATTGAATCCTGCCACACAGATTTTAGGGTAGAATGGATTTTCTATGGGCAAACTGTAATGCTGGGGAAGCAGAATTTCCATAGAATCTCTCAAACTGAAGGACTATGGAGTCTTTACAAATGGCTGGAAGTAAAAAAGAGAGTCCCTATTGGAAAGTTGAAAGACAAGGGAATCTCTACAAACGAACACCAAGAAAAATGAGAATGTCCAAGGGTGTTATAGACCTGGGCCATGAAATCTTTATGAATAGTGGTAAAGGATATTCAATATCAATCGAAAAGAGGCAAAGAGTCTTGTTGGGAATGGTTTTACAAACGAACTGATAGCATATATAAACCAAGAGAAGTGTGGGTGATATATTTGATGAAGAGCCATTGAATCTTGTGGTCAAACTAGGACGTCTGTACAGCAGGACAAAATGTTAGGGAGGCTTTTATGAGGATCACAAGGGCTAAAGAGCCATACAGTCATATGCGAAGTTTTAATATCCTTCGTCAAGAGCTTTTATGGAAGAGCTGAGTGTCTGACAGGGTATTTACATACGTACGGGGGTCTTTACAAACGAACAGAAGGACCAGGGCCAGGTCGAGGTAACCAGTGGCCTATGTACACCTTTCAGGTCTTGAGTTTTTGATCATCTTCAAATATTCCTAAGCTTCAGTACGTTTTAAAACATTCCTTGCGCCTCAGCTCGTCTTTAAAGATAGTATTTAGCTATCGAATAAAGACGCCCTACATCATGGCAGTACTGTTTACCTTCAGCTGATGTGTAGAGATTCTCTCAGTTCCTCCCAGCGATTTTCACTTGAAAATTTAAAGGGGCATTCTTGAATTAGTGTATGTTAGAAAGCCAAAATTCATTATTTATTGAAACCGCAATAGGGGTGGGGTCCCCTTAATCTCGTCTATGAAGACTCCTTTCGGCTCATCTACCAAATTTATTCATGAAAATAAATTTCGCCGTAATGTATGCTTTAAAATTTTCGTTATTCTTTAAAAACTACAAACTACCAATTTGTTTGTGGACCACAAATTTTGTATGCCACAACAGCAGCAGCAACAACAACAAGAAAACAATATAACACTGACCAAATGGAACAAAATAAGTTTTGATGCTTTGCTTGGGGTTTTTCCAGAGTTGGTGGGTTTGCTGGTGGTGGTGTCTTTATATTCTGGCCACATAAATCTTAGTGGTTATTTTGTGAGAAACTTTTATGCAATTTTAAATGGCATGGTTTTTGTATGTGTATTTTTTATATTCCATTTTCTCTATTTTCCATTGCATACTTATAGGAGAAGTGGTAACGAAAACTGCAAAAAATATTCCTTGCATATTTTGTGGATAGTCCACAACAAAATGGCCAAAAAGTCTTGGAATTTTGTTGATGATATATAACGGGGAGGGTTTTTGTTTTTTGGGTTCACTTTCCAGAGCAGAGCTCAACTGAAATGAGAGCGGGGGGGAGGGGGAGGCATAAATAGATTGTTTGTCTTAGCCTTAGTGAAGGGAATTGTTTTTTAAATAGCTTGTGACGGGGAAGCTTTATTATGTTTGTTGGCTTGTATCCCCGGCACTGAGTGCAAGGAAAGAAAGAGAGCCCAAACACAAAACAAAAGCTAGTCAGTCGCTCAGGCAGTCAGTAATGCATAAATTATGGACTTCCATTGCCAGTTGTGTGGATAGTTTTGTTTTTGTCTGTCTGTCTGTCTGTCTGTCGTTGTTGTTGTCGTTTCGTTTTCCCGGGGATTTCATTTGACCATTTTTGTAGTTCCTTCATTTGCCTTTGTTTAGGGAAATTATTTTTGTTTTCAGTTTCTCCGCAATTGTAATTTAATCGTGGGCGTTTATTGTCAGCGTGTGAGCGAGCGAGTGATCCAAAATAAAAGGGAGACGAAGTAAATGCATTTACCACTGTGGTTTATTGTTTGAAATTGTGTTGTTGCTGTTCTGCGTGTTTTTTTTTCTGTGATAATACTTTGGTAAATATTTATGACAACCATAAATGATGACGATGATGATTACTTGTGTTATTATTTAATTATTAATGGTAAATAATTGTTGAAATATCCTTTGTTAAGGGGAGCTAAATGGGTAAGGATTAAAAGGATTTTAAAATGATTTTTATAGTATATTGTGATGGCTATAAAATAAACTTTTCATAATATTATAGTAATGGTTAAAAATTATATTACTTTACTATTGAGTAATATAATTAAAAATGCATTTCGAGAGTGAAGGATTATAAGGAGTCTTTCATAGACGAGATGAAGACTCCCTTTCAGCTCGTCTATAAAGACTCCCTTTCAGCTCGTCTATAAAGACTCCCTTTCAGCTCGTCTATAAAGACTCCCTTTCAGCTCGTCTATAAAGACTCCCTTCAGCTCGTCTATAAAGACTCCCTTCAGCTCGTCTATGAAAGACTCCCTTCAGCTTCTTTAGAGACGAGCTGAAGGGAGTCTTTCATAGACGAGCTGAAGGGAGTCTTTCGTAGACGAGCTGAAGGGAGTCTTTCGTAGACGAGCTGAAGGGAGTCTTTCGTAGACGAGCTGAAGGGAGTCTTTCGTAGACGAGCTGAAGGGAGTCTTTCATAGACGAGCTGAAGGGAGTCTTTCATAGACGAGCTGAAGGGAGTCTTTCATAGACGAGCTGAAGGGAGTCTTTCATAGACGAGCTGAAGGGAGTCTTTCATAGACGAGCTGAAGGGAGTCTTTCATAGACGAGCTGAAGGGAGTCTTTCATAGACGAGCTGAAGGGAGTCTTTCATAGACGAGCTGAAGGGAGTCTTTCATAGACGAGCTGAAGGGAGTCTTTCATAGACGAGCTGAAGGGAGTCTTTCATAGACGAGCTGAAGGGAGTCTTTATAGACAAGCTGAAGGGAGTCTTTATAGACGAGCTGAAGGGAGTCTTTATAGACGAGCTGAAGGGAGTCTTTATAGACGAGCTGAAGGGAGTCTTTATAGACGAGCTGAAGGGAGTCTTTCATAGACGAGCTGAAGGGAGTCTTTATAGACGAGCTGAAGGGAGTCTTTATAGACGAGCTGAAGGGAGTCTTTATAGACGAGCTGAAGGGAGTTTTTATAGACGAGCTGAAGGGAGTCTTTCATAGACAAGCTGAAGGGAGTCTTTATAGGGAGTCGAGAGCGGAAGGTAGTCTTTATAGACGATGAAGGGAGTCTTTATAGACGAGCTGAAGGGAGTCTTTATAGAAGAGCTGAAGGGAGTCTTTATAGACGAGCTGAAGGGAGTCTTTATAGACAAGCTGAAGGGAGTCTTTATAGACGAGCTGAAGGGAGTCTTTCATAGACGAGCTGAAGGGAGTCTTTCATAGACGAGCTGAAGGGAGTCTTTCATAGACGAGCTGAAGGGAGTCTTTCATAGACGAGCTGAAGGGAGTCTTTCATAGACGAGCTGAAGGGAGTCTTTCATAGACGAGCTGAAGGGAGTCTTTCATAGACGAGCTGAAGGGAGTCTTTATAGACGAGCTGAAGGGAGTCTTTATAAAGAGCTGAAGGGAGTCTTTATTCTTTTAATGCCCTTCACCACACTATGGTACACATCGCATTCACATTCTAAGTCGATTTATGCATGTCTGGTCGCACTTATAATCACAATTTAATAAATTTCGAATAGGTCACTTATTTGGCCCAAGGACAAACCCTATTGAAATTGGGAAAATCGGTTGCGATTTAGATATGGCTCCCATATTTATTTTCGATCGATTTCATGTAAATGGTGTACCAAAGTCCCCATATATCTTTCGATTTGCACGAAATTTGGCACAGCGTACTAAATTGAGACTAAAATGATGTGTGTAAAATTTCCTGAAAATCGGTCCAAATTTAGATATAGCTCCCATATATCTTTTCGTCCGATTTTAGGTAAATGGTGCACCAAAGTCCCTATATATCTTTCGATTTGCACGAAATTTGTCACAGCGTAATAAATTAGGTCTAGAATGATGTATGTGAAGTTTCCTGAAAATCGGATAAGATTTAGATATAGCTCCCATATATAGTTTCGTCCGATTTTATGTAAATGGTGCACCAAAGTCTCTATATATCTTTCGATTTGCACGAAATATGTCTCAACGCAGTAAAGTAGGTCTAGAATGATGTGTGTGATGTTTCCTGAAAATCGGATAAGATTTTGATATAGCTCCCATATATAATGTCGTCCGATTTAATGTAAATGTCCCTACATATCTTTCTTTCTTATTGAAGTTATTATAAGATAACGTGTTGAAATCGGTTCATATTTAGATATAGTTCCTATATAGTTTATACCCAAAGTTAGTCCGATCGACACAAAATTTTGCACAATGTTCTGAAGTTTATATAACCTAGCATGTGGAAAGTTTTATTGAAATCGGTTTAAAATTGTATAGAGCTACCATTATTTTCTAGCGATTTTAAGCAAATGGTGCATCATCCAAGAACCCAAAATGTGGACGATATTCTGTTACAAATTTCGATGAAATCGGCATAGATTTCGATATAGCTTTTATAAATATTTTCGTCCAATTTTATGTAAAAATGCGACGTCTTTAGGATTCATCTGTTGAATATACCCAAGGTGGTGAAGGGTATCATATAGTCGGTCCCTTCCGACTTTACTACTTTCCTTGCTGATATTTAATTTGGTATCAATTGGCCAATGTTTGGGGTACAATAATATATATTGGAGCTATATCTAAATCTTAACCGATATCCACAAGAGGCTATACGTTGTGCATAATTTGTACGAATCGGCGAATCGGCCATATTTTGGGGCTTTGGTGCACAATTTACTGAAAATCGGATGAAACTCAACATGGGAACTTTATCGAAATTTGAACCGATTTCAACAAAACTTGACACATGTTAAGATGTAGTAACTTCAGTGCGTTGCGCGAATCCGCTATATTATGAGGATTTTGCGCACCGTTTACTGAATATGGGAGCGATATCTAAATCTGAACCGATTCCCACAAAACTTCGCATACACAAATTTGGACCTAATTCAGTATGCTGTGCAAAATTATGTGCGAATCGTACTAAATTTGATTATATGGTGCTCCATTTACATAAAATACTTTTTTTAAAAAAATTTCCTAAGCTTGGATTTTTTTTAATATTTTTTTTTTTAATTTCTCTTTCGAGATGAGCTACATGATCGGAGTTGCAATGAAAAGGAAAACCATTTGGCATCACACCAGAACATTCCTGTTCAGAGCAGATTTTTCTTGTTGTGACGGACTTTTTTTTCCATACAGACTGCCATATTTTTCTTCAATGGTATGCATCTGCATATTGTGCAACCTTAGGAAGATATAGAGGTGGCTTTGAAAGCTAAGGCGCCGGACATCAACAGATGCCATGGGAACCATGGCATTGGATTTTTTTGATTTGATTTTTTTAATAAATAATTTTAAAATATTTTTGAAGTTTTTTAAGATCTTCCATCAATGAAAACTATAAAAAACGTATTAACCGAATTTCACGAAAAGAGCCGAAAAAATGTAAACCTTGCTCTTGTGTTCATATTCCAACTATCTTGACTCTTGGCCACCGTTTATTTATACGGCTAATATAATTTTGAATACAATTGAATTAATTGAATAAATATCCAGAAAAAATGGCGGTGAATACATTTTCCAAGAGATTCCAACACTGGCGAATAACAATATTACGTTGGCTGCCATTGTAACATCCAGCCGCAACAGAGGTAGTAGCTACAGCAGCAACGAGTCCTGTAGAATATTTTCTTATTAACACTGAAGTGCCATTTGGCAGTTGTGGTCGTCGGCTACAAAATACAAATGTATTCTCTTTATAGAGACTACAGTGGAGATGGCTGGCTGGCTCTATGGTTCCATGGTGGAATGTGTAACCACAGCAGGAGCAGTAGTTGTAGTAGCATAAAACATTCGTTACTGCTTGGCTACCACCATCCAGCCGTCCGCCCTCTGGCTATGTATGTGTTTTATGTGGTTGCTGGTATCGACATAGTGAACATGGTTGGGAACCAAACATTAATTTTGTTTAAAAGGAAATGCAGCAAGGACCCTAGTGTCCATATACACACACAAAAAGGCGCACACACACACAGAGACACAGTCATACAGCTACGCACCAACTGGCCAGCATAAATGACATAAAAGAACGGCAAATGTGTTTAGTGTGGTTCACATTTCTATCCCTCCTTTGTTCCTCTCTCTCCTGCCTCTCTTCGTCCTTTTTACCATTCTTTATATAGATTCCTTCCTTCGCATAACATATGCAATGAGTCGCAGTAATGTTATAAATGAACAAGGCGAATGGTAGCCAACATTTCTCCAGCCATGTGTTCTATTACAGGGAAATGATGGTGAAAGGGAAGCAGGACAACAAATTGATAAGGGAGGAGGATGGTGTATAGTAGGGGGATATACTACTGGAAACTCTCACAAGTAATAAAGTAAACCAGTATGGCATTTTTCGTATGCATTTTCCCTCTTTTAGAATATGGTCCAACATATCCTGGTGTATATATATATATATACACAAAACAGTATCCCGTATTTCCATGAATGCACAACCATTCACACATATACACACATCTCACAATTTTGTCAATGTGTGCAAACTGCTGTTTGTATTTTAAAAGAAGTGAAAAAAGAACTCGGTTGCAATTTTTGCCTCTTGCTATTTATTTAGAAAAAAGGCCGGATGGCATAGAATCGGTCTGGGTTAGAAATAGGGAGAGGATAGCAATACTAAGCTAAATTTCATGGTTTTGCGGTCAGAGTTTATTTAGGTTATAAATGCAAAGGCACATTCACTCTATTTAATTTAGACAAAAGTAAAGAGTGGGGCAAAAAAAATCCAGTTTGTTCTGGAATGGACAATGAGGAAGTCTAAACGAAAAATGTGGTGTAAATTATAGATACAAAATTTACGGATTTAATGTTCGCCTTTAAAGACTCTTTACAGGTAGACTATATATACTTCTTTAGTTCATATATTACACCCGATTACGCCCTGTATTATAGCTGCCACGAAACGAGACATGAATTTGGCTGTTGATGTATGGTTAACAGGAGAATAAAAGACCTTGTCTCCAGATTCACACCAGTAGGTGAGCGAATTGCTATAATCCGTATAAAAACGAAGTTCTTCTACATCAGTCTCATTTGCGCCCATGCGCCGACCGAAGATAAAGATGAACAGACCAAAGACATATTTTATGAGCGCCTAGAAACAGCATATGACCGTTGCCCTGGCCATGACATTAAAATTCTACTAGGAGATTTTAATGCAAAAATCGGAAGGGAAAATATCTTTGGCCCCACCGTCCGAAAAATCAAATTGATCATGTTGTGATAGACGGAAGGCATTCATCCAGTGTTTTAGACGTCCGATCGATTCGGACCATTACCTTGTGGCAACCAAGGTTCGCACTCGTCTTAATGTTGCAGCAAAGGTGCGATCTAATACAACACGGAAACTCGACGTCTAAAAGCTGCAAACACAACAGGTAGCCGAGGCCTACTCCGCTCAACTTACCCATCTGCTTGAATAAATCACTACTTGTCCCGATAATAGTATAGAAGCACAATGGCAAAGAATTGCCCACTCCCTACAGGAGTGTCGTAATGCTACTGATGTGAAAAACGCAGCGTATAGGACAAACATGCAGACAATAGCAACACGTAACGTGATGGAGCATAATCGGGATAAAAGGAGAGAGGAGAAAATGTTTTCAGAAAAAAGAAGAAAGAACAAGAAAAACGTGAGCGTGAGCAAATCGAGATATACAGGAGTCAGAATGAAGTCCAGAAATTTTACCAACGAGTAAAACCCAAACCGAAGGCTTTGGTGCAGGCAAATACTCCTGTAGAGATGAAGAAGGAAACCTGGTGACAGATACAGACAGCGTGTTGAGGATCTGGAAGGAGCATTTTGAAAAGCTCCAAGTATCAAAAAGTGGCGATGAAGAAGATACCCCAAAACCAATAATAGATGATGATTGGAACCTCGGCATCCTGTGTCCCGTGCACAAAAAAGAAGACAAGACGATATGTGCCAACTATAGAGGAATAAGTCTCCTTCCCATCGCACATAAAGTGCTATCCAGTGTGCTGTGTGAACGATTGAAGCCAATGGTCAATGACATCATCGGACCATACCAATGCGGCTTCAGACCTGGCAAATCCACCATTGACCAGATTTTCATTCTGCGCCAAATCCTGGAAAAGACCCACGAAAAACACATCGACACATACTACCTATTTGTCGACCTTT
Organism: Musca vetustissima; assembly: GCF_032173495.1. NCBI lineage: Eukaryota > Metazoa > Arthropoda > Insecta > Diptera > Muscidae > Musca > Musca vetustissima. The sequence continues at coordinate 27,919 of NW_026886803.1, read as the reverse complement.
TTGCCATGTCTGCGTTCGGCATTCCTGCAAAATTAATACGGCTATGCAGGACAACTTTAAGTGGCACAAGTTCAGCATTTTTCGTGCGTTTATCAACCGGATTTGCTGCAATTTGGTATATTGTAGTCGTATTTGGTAACAAATCTCCCTTCAAAAAATTATTAATATTTGTCCCCATTTTGGGGAAGTACCCACATAACCCCCTTTTTATACCCAAGAACGAACCCTATTGAAATTGGGAAAAATTGGTTCAGATTTAGATATAGCTCCCATATATATATATTCGTCCGATTTTAGGTAAACAGTGCCCAAAGTCTCTATATATCCTTCGATTTGCACGAAATTTGGCATAGCGTACTGAATTAAGCCTATAAATATGTGTGTAAATTTTCGTGAAAATCGGTTCAGATTTGGGTATAGCTCCCATATATATTTTCGTCCAATTTTAGGTAAATACTGCACCAAAATCCCTATATATCCTTCGATTTGCACGAAATTTGGATTAATAAGTAAATGAAGGACTCAAAATGTGGCCGAATGCAAAAAAAAACATACTGAAATAAGTGTAACCTAATATGTGGCAAGTTTCGATGAAATTGGTTTAGATTTCGATATTTTGCTTTAAATTTATTTACATAATATTGTCCCATTGTAAGAAGCAACTCTATATCTGACCAAAGTTTAGTATAGGTTGCAGAATGGCATGTTTAATTTCATGTTGATGGTCCTTCACAAATGCGACGTCTGTTAGGATTCCATCTGTTGGATATACCCAATGTGGTGAAGAGTATCATATAGCGGGCCCCGTCCGACTTTACTGCTTTCCTTACTGGTTTATATTAAAATAGTTAACAAATTTGTTCCGCATTTTGAGTTTGGTTCTATGAATCTGTTGTAATCATTTCACCTGCGAATGATATCGAGATAAAAAAGTAGAACGTAAGGTTCGATAATGAACTATAGCCCGCATTTAGACCTAGTCCCTTTGTGGAGGTTTCAGAAGGAGTGGACCGATATTCCCCATCATCGAATTTGACAAATATTTTGGAAGAAATAATAAGATAGGCAAAGTTTGGATGAAATGTAAATGTTTTGAAACGGATTTGGTCCAAAGAAACATGGCGTCTAGAACCAATATTTCGATGAGGCACATTTTAACCGAGTTAAAGTGTATACACCCTCATTAGGCTGAGCGTATAATTATCCATTAAAAAAATTCTGAAATTTGTATTGTGGTTTACATAATCCGTTTTTAGAAATGTCGATATAGGTCCACATCTTAGTATGTTCCCCATATTTTCATTTCTAGTACCTGTCAGTATACCTATGGTGGAGGGTATCCAAAGTTCGGCTCGGCCCTCCACTTTTTCACATGTTATTATTATTTATTTTTAATTCAAGACTTTATTTTTTCTTGGGGGAACCCAACATTCTTGGTTTCAAAAATTTAAATGCTGTATCCTTTAAATCCACGCCTTAAGTGCCAGGCAAAATTGCCAAAACATTTTTACCTCTTTAGTGTTCACAAGTCTTAACATATAGTTTTTTTTTTTTATTAAAAATCCGAGTTTTTATATAATTCTTAAATATATTTTTTTGTGTTTTTAAAAGTCCATAAAATTTGTTAAGACTCCCTTGTGTTCGTTTATAAACCCTTCTTTCATCATATTAAAACTAAATATTGTACTCCCAACTTCGACTAGTTGCTTCCCACAAAAGTTTTAAACATCGAGCAAATATAAATGGATTTTTCATGTAACCAATTGTTGTTTTCCATTTCTTAATGTTTTATTTCCCCTCCCGATCTCTCTCTCCTTCTCGCCCAGCCAAACATAATAATACTACTACAATTTTAATATAATATTTCCATTTATGATGACAAGTAAAAATTCACAAAATGAAACAAAAAAGCAAACTGCGCAAACATCTGAACATTACTTACCACTTCATCGGAGCCATCATAACAATCTGGTTCACCGTCACATTTCCATTTCTTGTGAATGCAAGCACCATTCGAACAGGTAAATTCATGAGCGCCACATGGCACTTTGGCGCAATTCTTCTCATCCGAACCATCGCCGCAGTCATCGTCGTGATCGCATATCCAACGTTTTTGTATGCAACGGCCATTGCCGCAGGTGAACTCATCAGAGCGACAGGTATCATCTTAAATTGTTTTTATTTCGATTTTTTGTTTTTGTTGTTGTTTTTGTGTAAATGATTAATTGCAAGAATTTCAGAGAAGAAGAAAAAGGGAAAAATCGTATTAAAAATTGGGTCATGGAAATTGTAGCTGTTTTGTGGTTAGTTAACAAATATTTATCTGTATCAAAAAGGATTAGTAGTTGTGTTAGTATTTTTGGTGTATATATAAGATATGTGCAAAAAATAGGGATTTCATAATAAGGATTTCACATATAAGGAAGACAATAACCCGTAACCGTTATTATATAGAAATTATACATGTAAAAAAGTAACATAAATACATCATAAATTAAACCATCACCATAAAATATATTTCAGATATGTTTGCAGGAAGTATAAAAGAAAATTTATGTATAGAATCATGGCTAAGTAAAAACTATAGTCTTTGGGTTTCAATGCGAACTATTATAAAAATCCCTCAAAGACAGATAAATAATAATTTATTCCCGATAGTTAGCCATAGCGGTCGATAGTGTATCATTTAAGTTACCAATAATTTTCATATAATCCTCCAGTGCGATTTTAGTCAATCAGCATTTAAATATACTTAACATTCAATGTGATGCAATATTTCTAATTTTGGGTTGCAATGTGACGTATACGTTGTGACAAATCTTATACGCATCAAGGTACCGAGGATATATGTCATTAGTTTCAATAGCGTTCGTCCGTGGGCCTAACGAAAGAGCTATGGTCAATTTCATAACAATTGGATAATAAGTGCGACCTGCACTTTCGTTAGAAAAACTCATAGACAGAAGGACGGATCGATATGCATAGAATTTCCGATTGAAATTTGGCAATCATGTACCTTTTGGGAAATTCGGGGACATTTTCCAACAGAAGGGACTGTAATTCAGTCCATGTTCTGTCATAGCCCCTTTAAAAGAGTTCTTGTCGATTGGCTATTTAGATATGTTGAAAAACTAACGATATTCAGAAGGCCCCAATGATATGCCTTCAGAACTTAATACAAACTAATATTTTTACCCAACTTATATTGTATCCGGATATGAGTTCTATCAATTAAATACATTTGCGCCAACAAGTTGATCTGTGAAAACAATGAATTCTGGAAATCGTTCATCAGAATTGATCCGAACTTTTTCACATCGAATGAAATTCATCGGACCAATCCTTCTGGTACACTATCCCCACAAATTTTTTATTATTTTTAAAAAGAAAGATATCGGAAGATGGTCCGCTGAAGAATTCCGTAGATGCTCACTTTTTCTGTTACCTTCGATTTACCAATGTCAGTCTGTTAGAATCAGGATAAATCTAGCAATATTGAAGAAAGATTTTGAACATATATTGTTACTTCTCCTGGGATGTTTGGAATTGACAATGGAAAATATCGGACCATTTTTACGGTTGCCCCTATATTTTTTAGGGCTTTCCCTATTAGTCGGTATTTTGATGCTTTTGGGGTAGTTTCTCAACCAAACCAGCTGTAATATGATATTTTGGGTTGTCAATAGATAGAACATTTTCCTGCTAGAAATTATAAATGTTAGACACTTTACGGATTTTATGTACGATTTTCAACCAAAGTGGCTGCATTTTTTATTATCTTGGATTCCATTGGGTAGAAAATTCCCCTAAAAATATATCAATATTGACAGAACCTCCTATCAAACTATTATTAATATTGGATCAAAATTTAAGGCATCCCCCCATTCTCGATTTTAATTTTTCAAGATTTTCAATGGGCTGGTAAATCAATACCAATGCTTGTTAAGGTTTGTAACTTTGCATGTATATATTTGAAGATTTAAAAGAGAAGAAAAGTAATTTACAAAAAAATTTTGTTATTGTTTTGTTGTTGTTTTTTGTAATTAAAGAAAAGTCCTAATTTTTGATCCGAAAATTCCAACGGTGTTAGAAAGAGTACATGTCTGGCTCTCGTATGAACTAGGATTATTGACTTTGCTCTAAAATTAACAAAATGGCGGACCTTTGTAAAAATATTTTTGGAAAATCGCCTATTTTTGACCACAAACTAAGTTAAAAAATAAGGAAGATCTTCATCGATTGGCTTTATCCTAGTTCATACGATAGCTATACACTCACAGAGAAACGTGTTGGGTTATTAGTTTTTGAGTTATCGTGCCCGCCATTCGCAAAAGAGAAAATCCCGTTTAAAGTTTGGGAAGCTCTTCAGCCGTCACTTGATGCTGACACAAAAAATCGGCTATATCTTCAAGAGTTCTTGAGATTTTCACATGAAATTTTGTAGGGACATTCTTGAATTAGTGTAGATTCGTATTAAATAAAAAAATGACCCCGAGAATGGGGGGTCTCCTTAAGTTAACTATCATATTACGACAGTCCCCATTACTCGATATTTTAGGGATTTTGGCACGGCTTTCAACCGAATCGGCTCTAATTTGATATTTTGTTAATTTTCCTACAAAAACATTAATATCGATCCACGTTTTGTTATAGCCACACATAACGATACCACAATAGTCGATATTTTTTAGGATTTCAGAAACCTTTTTAAAACGGATTTTTGGTTCGCAGTCGGCAGTATATTGAGGATTTGGATGTCTATGTAATGGGTGAGGGTATAAAAAGTTGAGGCCGGCTAAAATTAACGACGTATATTTTACTCGTTGTAGTTATTTTGATATACCGGGTGTGAAAAATATCGATTGAGGTTGAAAACCCTTGGCGTGATAATTGTATTTTCTTCTGGCGACCCTATTATACTTGAAAATATTGTTTCATATCCACATTTGTAGCTATTGTATATATTTTAGATTAGTTTTCTTCAGTTGAAGCGAATGAGGAATTTTTATGTAGATTATTTTATTCTTCTAACTCGTTTCCTTGTTTGCCATTTTCGTCCTTAATTTATGGAACCGGACTCCAATTATCACAAGATGCTATTTTGCATCCTCGCAATAATTTACAAAAATATTGTAATAGGGTTTTAGATTGGGTCCTCACAGTCTATAAAACGACATTTTAAAGTTTTAATGACCGATTTTCAATTTTACCCGTTTCTTGTACTAAAACCCTATATGTATGTATTTCAATAAAATCAGTATTCATTCTCTATTCTGTAGAACTATCGGATTCATTCGAAATATTTTTAAAAAACGCATATAATTATGCAAAGTATGTCAAAAAATAAATAATAAAAAAATGTCGAGGAAAAAATAACCGGGTTTATACATTGTTTAAACCATATCATTAGAAATCTAGTAAAAATCGTGCAAATTTTATTCATCTATTACCTGCATATCCGGTTCAAAACCGGTTCTTTTTTATCAAAAAATTTTTTTTACGTATTTGGCTTAAATATATTTATTTTCTAGAAAATAATTCGAACGAATCCGACAGTTTAGCATAATAAGGAATGTGTACTGAATTTATTGAAATGTATACATATAGGGTTTTAGTGACAAGAAACGGGAATCGGAATCGCATATTAAAACGTTAAAATATCAATTTTTCGTCTTTGAAGACCCCACCTGAAATCGTACGAGCAACAATTTTGTAGAATATTGCAAGGATGAAAAATTACATCTTATGACAATTGGAGTTCGGTTCAATAAATTAAGGACGAAAAGGTCGTACAAGGAATCGAGTTAGAAGCATGAAATGTTAAAAAATGCCCATTCAATTTTACTACAGAAATTTAATCTTCAAAAATACATACAGTAGCTACAAATGAAAATATAAAGATATCTCTACAAGTATAATAAGGTCGCCAGCGAAAACACGATCTTGCCGCACAGTGTAATAAAAATGTAATGATTCCGTGAAATAAAACCTGGTCGAATTTCTCACATTTATAATGGAAACACTTGTTACAAAATTCATAAATGTATATATCTTGGATGTCCTGGAACTGAACATAGTACAAAATATATAACTCTGTATGTATATAAATATCGTACCTATCGCTTATAATATAGTAGTAAACATATATACAAAATATTAGTTACAAAAGAAACGAAGAATACAGTCAGACTTCGATACAATGAACTGTCATAAAAGCCTTAATGACCTCATGAAAAATATTTTTATTTTTCTTTTCTTATTCTGAAAAACTCGTTGTATTTAGGTTCGACTGTATAATTACATTACACAACCATCACCAAAGAAATATATACGAAAAAATTAAATAACTGTTAAGCAAACATACATATATAGTGTACCATCACCAGAATACAAAGTAAAAACAAGTAACTAAAAATATAAAACGTAAATATTGGACTCTTTGAGAAAAGTTTGTTAACATATTAAGTAAATATATGACACATACATTCTCAACTGTTGCATTTTAAAGTACACATATATATATATACTTCAAAACAGCAACTAAGATGAAAGCATATATTTAACTAATTTCTTAACAAACATTTTCACAAATTCTAAACAAAAATAATTCACAGTAAAAAACGTGTTTTTATTAAGATATACAAGTAAAGGAGTAAAATAAGTGCATACATATTTGCATTTGTGTGTGTAGGTTTTTGGATATGTGCGTATGTCTGTATTAAGTGCATACGTGTACGGAAATCTCTTAGTGGGTTGTTTGGAAACTTTTTAAAAGCTTTAAAGATATGAAAAAATATTTGCATATTTTTAATTAAATTAATCTTGGTAATAGTTCGAAAATAATATTTTTTTTATATTTTTAAAATTATTTTTTGATTTCTTTTAAAAAGTTCCCAAAATAATCAGTAGATATTTCCAAATTATGTGACAAAAATAAAAACTAAAAAAGCAGCAGCTAACTAATTCCATTTAAGGAAAATAAATTTAAACACATGGATAAAAGCATTACTACCGCAAAAAGAGATAGCCAAAAGATACCAAAAAAAAAAAAAAAAAATCCTCTAAAAAATAAGGTGTACATATACAATTGCAGGTGTATAGGTGTGTGTGTGTTTTTTTGTGTGCATTACAGACATTAAATAACAAGTGGACAAATTTCGAATTTTATTTGAATAGAAATTTTGAAAAAAACAATCTTACTGCATGAAGCCTCATCGGAACCATCTGAACAATCTTTACTTTGATCACACATCCAGGCCAGTGGTATACATTCACCCTCACCTGTCTTACAGGTGAACTCTTCGGGTGAACATGTCTTAATTTCTGCAAAAAAGAAATAGTTTTGTGAAAGAGAGAATAAATTTAGTATAATTTTGTATGGTGGTTTTTATTTCGAAAAATATTTTCCAAAATTTATAAAAAGAAATAATTATATAATTTTCCAAATAAAAGTGTATTGAAACTAGTGTTTAAAACAATAAAATAATTTATAAACAAAACAATTCGTGATCTTCAATTCACGAGAAGGAATTTTTTTCAGCAGCCAAATTTCAAATTCAATCTATATTTTTTTGTGTTTAAAGAAAATATAAATTTCAAATCTCCCTATATGATTTAATAGCATCTAATGTGAGTAGAAGTTATATTTAAAATATAATATATAATATTATGCATACGCTCCATATCACTCAATTATTATTAATCATACGCCATTAGGATCGAATGTATAACAGTTTATAGATCTCGATTTCATCTACTGGGAGTATGAGTAATATTTTAAAAATATAATAATTAATAATATCAATACGCCCTATAATACTCTATTATTATTAATCATAATGTACGGAAATGTTAATGGTTTACAGTAAAAAGAACTCAGCAACGTTTCAATAAAATACAGTGTATTTTTAAGTGACTACGATACTGAATTCGATTGTCATATTCCTCAAGACTAATAAAAATAGTCTCATAGGGAGTATGAGCAATAGTTTAATAATTTATAATATCCATACGCTCCATAACACTCTATTGTTATTAATCATACGCCACTCTAAAATAAGGCAAACTTTGTTCAAGTTCGAAGATGGGAAATATCGATCCACTCCTTCTGGTACGCCCCAATCCGGGCTATAGTTCATATATAGTACATTATCGAACATTACGTTCTCACCTCCACAGGTCAAATGATTACAACAGAGTCTTAGAACCAAACCCAAGACGCATAACAAATCAGATAACTATTTTAATATAAACCAGTTAGCGGAGCAGTATAGTCGGACGGGGCCGACCATATAATACCCTACACAACTTCCACGAAAATCTAACTTTGGGTTATTTGCACCCTCTTGAAACCTGACTAAAGGTCAGCATATATTACTTATATTCAGTAGACGAGGGCTGTATTTGTCCAGATTCTCTTTACCGTGGGTTATGTTGTCATGTTGGACTTTCAATTGTGGCCTACAGATCGACTCAAAAATAAAATGTTAAGTTTTCGGTCCACTTCATCCCAAAATTATTATCTGATCATCACCGAAAGTTATAGACGTTGTCCTTGACCATAACTGGAATCTCATGGAAATTTTCAAAGCGATCAGCGCTATATTTCCGCCGTCTAGTGTGGTAGTGGGTTACTAAATAATGTCTGAATACGTAAGAACCTGTAAATATTTAAGTGTAGCTCCCACATCTGAGTACATATGACCATATAATTGGTATCAATTTAAAGGTCAACCACTCCTCCTGAACATACTATCAACTTTTTTGGTCTAGGTCATTCAGGGGCAAATATATACGCCATAGAATACACATTTTGTCATTTTTCACACAAAAGTCAGGGTCCATTTGACCCGCTAAATATTGACCGATCTTTATCAAAACAGGCATGCTTATTCTTTGACCCGATCCCCTTCTCCATGCAAAACTTCGCGGTCATAATTGCGGCCTCCGGAGCGACCAGAAAATCAGGCAAAACTAAAGTTTTTGGTCCATTTCATCCCCTAAATATTAACCGATCTTTTCCAAAAACAATATGGGTCTTCATTGGCCAGAACCCATTCTACATGCAAAATTTTGTCCAGATTGGTTCATAACTGTGGCCTGTATCGTGTTTACAAATTATAATGGACAGACGGACGGACACACATGTCTAGATCGACTCAGCTAGTCGAGATATGACGATCGGTATACTTAAAGGTGGGTCTAGGACCAATATTTCGCGGCGTTACAAACTTTTGGGACTGCACAAAGCTATTATACCCTGACAACATAGTTGTGTAGGGTATAAAAAGGGGGTTATATGGGGACTACGCCGAAAAGGGTGCGAATATTAATAATTTTTAGTAGGGAGATTTGTTACCATATACGGCTACAAAATATTAAATTGCAGCGAATTTGGTTGAAAAACGCGATCAAGAACCCCAAAATACCGAAATTGGGGGTACCCTTATATGGGGGCTATCCGAAAATATTGACCTATATTTATAATTTTTTAGTGGAGAGATTTGGTACCTATTCAGATCTCAAAATACTAAATTACAGCCAATTCGGTGGAAAAATACGACCAAAACACTCAAAATACTGAAAATTAGGAGGTACCGTTATATGGGGGCTACAAGAAAATGTGGACCTATATTTATAATTTTTTGTGGATACATTTACTTCCCAATAAGAACCCAATCTACCAAATTTCACCGAATTCGCCTAAAAAACGCGCTCAAGAACCCCAAAATATCGAAAATTGGGGTACCCTTATATGGGGGATATTCGAAAATAGTGACCTATATTTATAATTTTTTGTGGATAGATTTGGTTCCTATTAAGAACTAAAAATATTAAATTACAGCCAAATCGGTGAAAAATACGATAAAAACCCCCAAAATAATGAAAATTAGGAGGTACCGTTAATGGGGCCACCAGAAAAAGTGGACCTATATTTATAATTTTTTTGTGGAGACATTTAGTACCCAAGAAGAACCCAATGTAGCAAATTTCAGCGAATTCGGTTGAAAAACGCGCTCAAGAACCACAAAATACCGAAAATTGGGGGGTACCCTTATATGTGGGCTACCCGAAAAAATGGACCCATATTCATAATTTTTTTGTGGAAAGATTTGGTACCTATTAAGAACTCAAAATACTAAATTACAGCCAATTCGGTTGAAAAACGCGCTCAAAACCCCCAAAGTACTGAAAATTAGGAGGTACCGTTATACGGGGGCTACCAGAAAAAGTGGGCGTATACTTATAATTTTTTGTGGAGACATTTAGTACCCAATAAGAACCTAATGCAGCAAATTTCAGGGAATTCGGCTGAAAAACGCGCTCAAGAACCCTAAAATACCGAAAATTGGGGGGTACCCTTATATGGGAGCTATGCCTAAACGTGGACCAATATATTCCATCTTCGAACTTGACCTGCCTTCGGATAAAAAACAACCCTATGCAAAATTTCAGCACTCTATATCAATTCCTTCAGAAGATAGCGTGATTACAACAGACGGACGGACGGACGGACAGACGGACGGACATAGCTAGATCGTCTTAGAATTTTACCCTGATCAAGAATATATATACTTTATAGGGTCGGAAATGAATATTTCGATGAGTTACAAACAGAATGACAAAATTAATATACCCACCATACTATGGTGGAGGGTATAAAAATAATCATACGACTCATAACACTCTATTGTTATTAATCATACGACATCATAAACAAATGTATGGAAATGTAGACGAATTATGATGAAAATACAAGAAGAATTCCAGAATTCAGCACAATTTCAATAAAATGCTATTTCAAAAAGGGATGATGCAAAGTTTTCAATTTAGAAATGTTATGCACCACTTACATTGTCCCTTTTCCTACTATTATACTATTGTATGTTGCATCCGTTTGTGTGTCTTACAGTTCAGTTCGTTTTTCTCTCCCAAAAATTATATCCTTTTGTTGGCTTCACTAAAAGGCACTTTTTCACCGATCAAAATTCATATTTAAAGGATTCTAAAAAACTTAACATATTTTTAGGGGTTTCCATTTCAAAATGAATACGATGCAAACTGGACAAGTCATTTTTTAATTTAATAAAACAATGTTCCTTCACCATCATCATTTTTCCAAATTTTCCAATTCATATTAAAACTTTATATTTTTATGTTTCCTAAACATTCCTCCCCACGTGATTATTATACCATGTACTATGGGTATACGAAATATTTTAAATAACATTATTAATAATATTCATACGCACCACAACACTGTAATATTATTAATCATACGCCATAACAACCGGGATTATGAAAATTAAAGGATTCCACCTCTGTTTCAATAAAATTTAAAATATTTTAGGGGTTTTCCATAAAAATGAAATTTATACATAGTGAACATGGGAATCAAATCTAATAAAAAATCCTCCTTTATAACTTCATTTCCTCCCTTTCCCAAAAATGATACCCTTGTGTGCTTTACCACCACTTTCTGTTTTCAATTTATGAAAGTCATTTCACAAAGTTTATTATTATTGTTGTTTTTGTGCTTGGCCTTTTGCTGGCCATATATATATATATATATATATATATTTTTTTTTTTATGTTTTTCAATAATATTCTGATTATCGATATTCGATTAAAAAGTTTCAAGTTTTAACGCTGTTTTTTATATTAACAATTTCGTTTTGCTTTTGCCTTCATGACTTTTAAAATTGTGTGTGTTGTTCCTCAATGCCGCGTTTTTTGTAATGACCTTTTTTGAAAAACAATAAAAAAAACTTTTTGTTTCTCAAGGGACCATTGCCATAAAGTTCTTGGGCCCTGAGTGCTTGACATTCGAACAGATAATGGCCTATATTTTTTACTTTTTTTAATTTTCATTCTTTGTATTTATTTGTTTGAGAGTTTTTTTTTGTTTTTCATCGTGATGATGGAGTTGTAAAATATTTTTTTTCATTTTTTTATTGATATTTAAGTTTTGATGAGTTTTTTTTCTTTGGCTACAATGTCCATCTTAAATATAAAAAACACACACAACAAAAAATATTTATGTTTTTGTTTGGTTTATGGAAGTTTTGTTGTTTATGACCTTAAAAGAATTTATTGGCACTTTAAAGGGCAGCTGTACGGTAGATAGCAAAAATTCCCAAGTCGCAATAGCTTAACGAGTTTGGTGGGAAAAGATAAACAATGGGGGTGGGGTGGATGAGTACCTCACAAGCCGAGAAAACATAAAGAGTGGGGTGGCAAATAATAAACATTTGAGTATTTATGTAGGTATCAGATTCATTTAATGATAACAATTTTGATTTTTATTTCAGTCATGAAAACTCATTATTATGACAAAGGGCTCAAGGCCCACATCCCACTTAACCTAATTTAATAACATTTTTCGATTCTTACAATTTCCGCAAATTACATAAGCATTAAATTAGCATCGATAATTATGTTTGCGTGTGTGTTCGTGGTTTAATAACCATTTACGAAAAATTATTGTAATGCCGGTTTTTTTTCCAATAATTCTGTTTATCTTAATGCTTCATACCATTCTAATTATAAACATATGTATATGCATATACTCACACATATGTATGCACATAAATTGGATATTTTTTCTGATGATCCAATTAAGTCAGTATGTTACAAAATTAAAGATAATAAAATCATTTTAATTGCTTCTAATTATCAACGCAATTATAATAAAAATAAAGGCAGAAGGCAAATGGGATAATAACAGCAACAAAAAATAAAAAAAAAACACTAACACGCGAAGGATCAAACATTTACGGAAGATAATGAAACATTAAAATATAATAAAACAAACAAATATATGCAAAATTATACAAAACAAAGGGTATTTACAATAATGGCGATCTATAATTAACAATTAATGCAAATTGGAATATTTCCAAAGTCAAATGAAAATTACAATCAGTACTTCATATTTTTCTTCGAACCGTTGAGTGGAAGGGTTACTTGAATGCTGGCATGCTATTTTTTGCATGGTGTGTCTTGGGAAAGTATACTCAAAAAAAAAAAAAAAACTCCCATCTGTACTGTGGGAATAAGTAATATTTTAAATATAACTAGCGGGCCCGGCAAACGTTGTCTTGCCTAGCAATATTGTTGATGTATAATTTTCGGCGTTCTACTTATATGATAGTTGCTATTGAAAATTTAACATTTGGTTCCCTTTTAAGGGTAGCCTCCATATAACGGTACCCCCAATATTCAACATAATTGCTTCTAATTTTATATTAGCTATACTTATTGAGCAGAAAATCTCCCTAATTAATAATATCAATATTGACCCAAGTATTCGGATAGCTCCCATATATATCCCTTAATATTCGGTATTTGGCTGAAATTTTTTATTCGCCCAAGCTTCCAAATATCCCTCATATAATTTTTAAATCTAATCGGCAGTAATTTGGTATTTGGTTGTTTTATTTGGTAGAATGAATCGTACTAAAAGTATCTATATTGGTCCACTCTTTGAGGTAGCTCCCATATAACGGTACCCAAAATATTCGGTATTTTGGAGAGTTGGTTCCAGTGTGTCAACCAAAGTGGTATTAATGTTTTATTTGCTCCAAATTTTCTCATAGAGTTGGTCTAAAGTATTAAAAAGGCGCCATACATATTTGAAGTTCTTAACCCTTTTTCTAACCTGAGTGTCGGTACATTATTTTTAAAGAGCATGGGCAACCTACTATCACATAGTGTTGTAACATTGTTCCCATATAAATGTCCCGACCGATTTAAGGAATCTACATATTAGGAGATATGAATTTTTCACAGAAAATGGCATCGTATATTAGTTTTCTCTGTGATACACATTTGTGGTATCGGATATATGCGAGGTGTTGTGTTTATGACTTCAAAGGCATTGACCAACGATTGGGCATATAACCACCATATAATGGTACCATCAAATTTGATATTTCCCGTGCCACAGCAACATTTTAAGTACTTTAAAGAACAACGTGTCCTTATGGAACTATTACTATTCATATTTTAAGAAAAAAAATGATCTAGGGAATGGATCTTAGAATCAAAACAGACTACTAACAGAAACTTTAAGTCAAATCGGTCCAGCCGTTTCTTTAAAATAATTTTTGCAAGATTTTCGCGGATTTTTCTCAAAATTTTCTTTCATAAAAACCTTCCCACAGTAATTACCGACAACTGAAAACAATTTTGAGTCAAATCGGTCCAGCCGTTTTCAATTGATGCGTTCCTCCAGAAAATCGGTCCAGATTTAGATATAGCTCCCATATATATTTTCGTCCGTTTTTAGGCAAATAGTTCACCAAAGTCCCTACATATCCTTCGATTTGCACGAAATTTGGCATAGCGTACTGAATAAGCCTTGAAATATGTGTGTAAAATTTCGGGAAAATCGGTTCAGATTTAGATATAGCTCCCACCTATATATTTTCGTACGATTTTAGGTAAATAGTGCACCAAAGTCCCTATATATACATCGATTTGCACCGATTTTTGGTAAATAGTGCATCAATGTCCCTATATATCCTTCGATTTGCAGGAAATTTGGATTTATAAGTAAAGCTTGTCAATACAGATTGTCCTCAGTTTGTTAATAAATACTTCTTTGAAATTGCCATTAAATACAGACTTCGTCTTGGGCATAAAACTCTTGTCCTGTTAAATTATTATTAATTTGTCATGTATTCGAATTTAAGCTTCACTTAATTTCAATTAACTTTATTTTCTCATATAGCTTTTCAATAAATTTCTCCGGGCATTTCAATTTAATATTCACTGATATAAGCTGTACCGACAAGCTATTCAATATTTACTATCCTTGTATTTGATTAAGATATGAATATTTTGATGAAATTCTCTGCTATGTCGCAAATGAAAGATACATGAATGTGCAAAGTACAAGTTAATTAATAATAATTCCTAGAAGCTGAGACAGGAGTGACGTATGATTATTGCTAATAATGTAATATTATGCGTATTAGTAATATTATTTTCGTTGGCCTTGATGAAAACACAGTAATAAACTACTGAGAACTAATTTAGAAAAGGTAGATAACTACCTTCCTACATACAACGGGGCTGAGATACATGTGGCGTATGATTAGTATTAATATGGGAGCATATTGCGTATTAGTAATATTAAATATTTTTTTCTTTAGATTAAAAATAAGTATACGTTTCTAGGGTTTAATTTATCATTTCATAAAAATGTCTGAAGGTCATACATTTTAATATATATTTTTTTGCTTTTTATTGTTCCACTGTGATAATAATAAACTTCTGCCATCATAACTATTAGTTACATTTTTGCAGAGCAAGTAATGATTTAGAAAATTAATTACTAGAAAATATTTTCCAGCTTTAGGTGAAATTTGTTTTACCAAATTAAAAGTGGTAGTGCTTGATGGAAGGAAATTACGCGTACATTACCATGAAGAAGAAGAAGCAGATGAAATTTCTAATTCTATATTGAAGCAGGGATGAGATGACAGCTTCATTACAAAGTGTTGGAACTTAGGAGGATGAATAGCAGCAGCAGTAGAGTAGTCTATTAAAAGTGACTGAAATAGTTTTTATTCTTAATTACTCAGACTCCAAAATGATGAAGAAGAAGAGCGGAATACATAAAGGAGAGAACGAAAAGTGAGAAGAAATATATTTATGATAATTTTTATATTTCAACAAGCAGTGAATTCTTCCACATTCTCCTCCTCCTCCCTCAAATTCCTCATGGCAGCCATAACAAATTATGTTGTACGAACTGGAAGATATGTACGCATCTGCCACAATGTTGATGTAAAATATCAAAAATTAATAAGACACTGTACGCAACGCAATGAAAGAACAAAAAAACTTATATTTACTTATAAAATATTTGCTTTGTAATGTTTCATATTTGCTCTGGTATTTATTTATTCATTCAGTTCTTCTACCCACCATCAACTCTTTGTCTTTTTCATGCAAACCAAGGTTGTCGAGCAGAATGAATAAATGAAGAAGTAAAAGTAACAGCCGTCGAAAGCGAAAGAAAATATTTAATTGGTATGCGAGAGTATGCCATTTAGTATATATATATATATATTTGTATATTTATTCATTAGCACGAAGCTGAGCAGTGACATTTGCTTTATTAATTTTAATTACACAGAGGCTGAATAAAAATAAAGTTGACTTGTCAGCAAGTAATAAGTAATGCAAGGAAAGACATTTTTTCAGTTCGGTTGATTTTTTTAAGAGCTGTGGAATAATTAAGAATATATTCGAAGGTGAATTCGAGTCCCCTAGATATAGACTCATTGCCCAGACTCTCACTGTGTAGTAAGTCCACCTGACTTCAGCCCTTCAATACCCCGCCAGCTATTCAGACTGCCTTCATATTGACTATAGGTTGACTACACTGGAGACTTACTAGCCAGCTAGACAGGCGTCAGTTTGTCTCTGTAAATAGAGTCCGTGGTCACCAAGGCTGATGCTTAAGTTCGACTGTGAAAATTGTCTAACTGAAAAATCAGTCTGGCTAGAAACCCAACTCAGCTTATATATATATATATATATATATATACATAGACTCACTGACCAGCCAGCGTGGCAAGAGACTCCCCTCAGCTAGTGTATAGAATTAGGTTCACTGGCCCCTATGGGTCTAAAGACTCCAATCAGCTCATCTATTAAATCCCTCTTTTACTCATATATAGAGACCTCCTTAAGGGTCGTAAAACTTCATCCAGCTCATCAAAAAGTCTTCTTGAGTCTGCCAATAAAGACTACAAATGCAATGGCGTATAAGTGTTGGCATAAATCATACGCCACTATTCTCATATTTAGTTTTTCGATTATATCAGAAAGCTGCCGTCAAAATGCTTATAACTCACCAAAAAGTCTGCTTGAGTCCGCCAATAGAAACTCAAAATGTATTTGCGTATATGTGTTGTCATAAATCATACGCCACTATTCTCAATTTAAATCGTTTGTTGTTTCTCTCAGAGAGATTCCGGTGATAAAAAAATTTTCAGCTCGCTCTGGCCCTTCTCCTTGAGCCTACAGAAATAGACTCATTGGCCAGGCTCTGACATAGCGTATAAGTGTTGACATAAATCATACGCCACTATTTTCAGCTTTAGTTTCTTTTGTTTATCTCAGAAAGCTGGCGACAGCTTGTCTCAAGAGATTCGCGCAATTAGAGAAAGTTTTCAGCACGCTCTGAACCTTCAGCTCGCCTGCATAAATAAACTCACTGCCCAGTCTCTGATCCTTCTGTTTATAGACGTAGCGTACAAGTGTTGACGTAATTCATACGCCAGTATTATCAAATTTATTTTTTTTTCATTTATTTCAGGATGCTCCCATCAGCTTGTCTCAAGATATTCCGCAGCTCGCTCTGGCTCTTCAGTTTATAGAAATAGTCTATAGAAGTCATGGAAATAGACTCACAGGTCAGTCTGACTCGTACAATAATCATTCGCCCGACACATTGTGATCTTAAAATAATCCGGTCATATAAAACTGCCTTCAGATCATTTACGGAATTAGACTCATTGTCACACCAGCCTGGATGGTCCTTCAGCACGTCCATTGAAATGGAATATGGCACCCTTCTGGTGACATATAAAGACTTTCCTCAGTTTGTATGTAAATAAACCTGCAATTGTTCTGGTCTTCTATTGAGACTTCGTTCAGAAGAAGGTATCTTTGTTGGCAACTATAAAGACTACCTTCTCCTGTCTACAGAAGACTCTCGTCAGCTTGCCCAAAAACTGCATATAGCTCGTCCAGACTACTTACAGCCCGCTAATTAAAAAACCAAATTCAATTACGTATAAGTATTGGCATAGATCATACGCCACATGATAGCATAAAAAAATACCAACCAGACTGTTCCTTCTATAAAAGCACCCTTCTGGTCATATATAAAGACTTTCTTCAGTTCGTATGTAAATAACCCTGCAATTGTTCTGGTCATCTATTGAGACTTCGTTCAGAAGAAGGTACCTTTCTTGGCAACTATAGAGACTACTTTCTGCTGTCTACAGAAGACTCTCGCCAGCTTGGCCAAAAATTGCATATAGCTCGTCCAGACTCCTTGGATTAAAAAACAAATTTCAATTACCTATAAGTATTGGCATAGATCATACGCCACACGATAGCAGAAAAACCTTCAAGTTCCAAATTCTCTGTTTTTTTTTTCAAAGGATTGCCATCAGCTTGACCCTAAAAGGATTCGGGTTATAAAAATCCCCTTCAGCTTGCCTATAAGACGCCCCTTCAATTCGTTGAAATTATTCGAAGCGCCCCATACAGCTCATCACCCGGCTCAACTTGCCTATGGCTATGACACTTGGCTAGACTACAAAAACCCTCCCCAGATTCCTTTGGTCTCTATGGCTAGCCTTTCAGATTGATCACTGAAATGAATTTACTGAGAAAGTCTATAAAGACTAACATGAGATCTTCTTAAATAGAATGAGCTCTACAGAATTCTCGCTGTCAAGCCAGCCTGGCTAGGCTTTTAGTTCGACCAAGGACGTCTATAAAGAGTCGCATGAGTTCTTCTAAAAAGTTCTTCTCAAAGTATACCCTTGTGGTGTTCCACTGGGACTTCCTCCAACTCGGAATTTCCTCGAATAATGGATTCAGCTTGTCCAGACTCCCAAAAATACGCTATAAGTGTCTTTCTTTTTATATCAGAAGTTTTTTGGCCAATATAACTCGAAAGATTCCGAGCATGTAAAGCTTCATATAGCTTATCTACAGAATTAGACTCACTGTCAAGACAATATGGCTGGACCTTCAGATCGAGATAAAAATTTAAATACTGGCCAGTCTGGCTCTTCTATAATGGCTCCAATAAGTTCGTCTAAAAACTACCCTTCTGAGTATCTTTTCTGGCGGGCTTTCTATAGCCCGCCAGTAAATCAAAATGCAATAACGTATAAGTGTTGGCGTACATTTCATTTTTTTCTTAGAAAACTTCCGCCGGGAGATTGCAGCCATGGTAACTACCCCGAGGTCATCGTTTCCACGATCCGAAACGACCCATCATTTCAGACCATTCTGTAAAAGCAGTAAGGCTGCTGCAAAAACAACCTGTTTTTCTATAAAATGTCCCTTTAGCTCATCTGTAATGACTCCCTTCAACTATAGAGACTACTTTCTGCTGTATACAGAAGACTCTCGCCAGCTTGCATATAGCTCGTCCAGGCTCCTTGCAGCCCGCTAATTAAAACACAAAATTCAATTACGTATAAGTATTGGCATAGATCATACGCCATATGATAGCAGAAAAACTTTCAATTTCCAAATTTTGTGTCTTTTTTTTTTCAAAGGATTGCCATCAACTTGTCCCAAAAAGGATTCGGGTCATAGGTATGTCCTTCAGCTTGCCTATAAAAAACCCTTCAATTCGTTCAAATTATTCGAAGCGCCCTATACAGCTCATCACTCGGCCCAACTTGCCTATGGCTATGCCACTTGGCTAGTCTATAAAAAACCCTCCCCAGATTCCCCTGGTCTCTATGGCTAGCCTTTCAGATTGATCACTGAAATGAATTTACTGAGAAAGTCTATAAAGACTAACATGAGCTCTTCTAAAATTAAATGAGCTCTACAGAATTCTACTCGCTGTCAAGCCAGAATCGCATGAGTTCTACTAAACAATTCTTCTACATGTATACCCTTGTGGTGTTCTACTGGGACTTCCTCCAACTCTGGATTTCCTCGAATAATGGATTCAGCTAGTCCAGACTCCTATAATCCAGACTCCCAAAAGTTCAATAGCGTATAAGTGTTGACATAAATTATACGCCACATGTTGGTCGAAAAAGCCGCCAATTTCCTAATTCTGTCCTTTTATCTCAGAAGTTTTTTGCCAACTTATCTCGAATGCCATATTTCCATATTTTTCCTAAGAGTTACTGCCATCAAATCGTTTATAAATATCAGTTCAGCTAGTCTTTAAACTTATTGTCTCTAAAATGTCTATACTTCTGCTTGTATATAGGAGCCCCTGCCGCTTCGCCTTGCCTTTAAATATTTTGTAGTCATCTGTAGTCAATCCGTTAATCTATGGACCTTCAGCTCCACCATGAAAGGCAGTTAACACTGCGTATACTTAATATCATTATGTATACGCAACAAATTACAAAAAAAATCACATTTAAATAATATTAATCATACGCTTCCATAAAAAATTGATTCGAATGAAAATACTCGTTGAATTGTATTTAAATTTCGTTGAAAAATTAAGAGAATTCAAAAGTCTCCAAAGTCAACCCACAAAAATTATAAACATGAATTAGATACTCAATGCAAATAAACTGATTACGAACCCAACATGCCTGTGATGCGGAAAATGAACCAAACAAGGTTATCTTTGTTTCCCACTAAAAAACTAACACAAATTTACCAAATAGTTCAGCATTACAAAAAATAACCCAAGTTGATGGAAATGTTTTCATTTCATTTACTTGTGTTTTCACATCCGCATTTTTCTATTAGTTAACAAACAAACAAAAACGTTTTTGCCCTTTTGACTTTTTTGCGCAAAAATTGTTCACACATGAATTTTTAAACACCCTTCTCTCTCTACCCCACCATTTGAATACCCAATTTTTGTAGTTTCGAAATGATTTCATTTCAATCCTTCAAATGGAAATTTCATTGTCGTTGCTATTGGATTTTTTTGTTTGGGGGTTTAACACAACATGTTTACTTGGCGTAACTGAATGTCATTCGATTTGTCTCTCTCTTTTTGGGTTCGAAGAGGTTTTTTTTGTAGTGTCCTTTTATTTTTTGTTTCTTTTTTTTGAGGATTGGTATTGGTTATTGTAGTTGTCGTTGTTGAGTTTTGTTGTTATTGCCATACCATAACAAATGTTAAATTGTGCTATAGTGTCTGTCTGACAGTTGCTGATAAATTTCAATTATAAACATTCAATATCCTTCAGTGTCGAAGTGCTCTAGCTAGCTATTTTCCTACCCTACTATTCCTTGCAATCTCTTTCTCGTTTACCATTTTCTCTGTTTTTGTGGGTTAGTTGTTTTTTTTCTTTTTCTATTGGGTTGTTGGTTTGGGTTTTGTATGTCCACTTCACCCCCCCTCCCCTTCATCATTTGGCCAACAAAATGTCACAAAACTTTCATTATCTTGTCCTTCGGATTTGCATGAATTCATAAAATGACAGAAATTGAAGTGGAAACATTGATTAGAGGGTTGAGAATTTCGTTGCTGTAATGGATATGTCAATGATGAAAAAACGGGGTTTACATTTTCTAGGAATATTTAAAAAATTCGTAGAAAAACTATTGAAATTGAAATAAATACAAAAATATGGGATACTGGTGGCGTATGATTTGTGTCAACACTCATACGCAATTGAATTTATTTTCCATAATATTTAAAAAATTCCTAGGAAAACGAAATTTAATACAAGATATTTAGTACTGGTTGGCGGATGATTGGTGTCAACATTCATACGCAATTAGTGTTTGATATTACTCATACGCAATTAGCGTTTGATATTACAGACGACCTGGAGAGAGGCTATTTAAACGAACTGCAGGGTCATATAATTTTAATTCTCTTGGTCTTAGGGGTATGAGCTTCCAATTAAAAATAGTTTTACATTTTAGGGGAAATCTATAGAATTTTGCTAAAAACAATATTAACTCAATATTAGCGATTCGTGGTGTACAATTGCTGTCAACACTCATAGGCAATTGACTTGAGATATCATAGTGTGGCGATAAGTTATGTATAAGATTGCGTGATGTTTTACATACAAACTGAAGGGTCAGAAAACGTTTGTTAGTGAAATGGAATTGAATTTTCCAGGAATTTTTTAAAAATTCTAGAAAACCGTAAGTCATATTCTAGAGGTAGAGGTATAGGGTAGTCATATAGGGTACTGGTGGCGGATGATTGGTGTCAACACTCATACGCAACTGACGTTACATATTACTCCGGAGTAATAGACGAGTTGGATAAATGAAAACCTTAAGTTGAGTACATCATATTGGGTATTGGTGGTCAACACTCATACGTAATTGACGTTAGATATTACACCGAAGTAATAGACGAGTTGGATAAATGTTTTAAATAATTTCACCTCTTATGCCACAAAAAAAAAAAAAAAAAAAAAATGACAATTATCGCAAGGAAAATATCCTAATGTAATTTGTTATAACTTAAACCATTGCGCTGTGCCAAATTTCGTGCAAATCGAAAGATATATAGGGACTTTGGTGCACCATTTACATTAAATCGGACGAAAATATATATGAGAGATATATCTAAATCTGAACCTATTTTCAGGAAACTTAACACACATCATTATATACCTTATTCATTATGCTGTGTCAAATTTCGTGCAAATCGAAAGTTATATCGGGACTATGGTGCACCATTTACAATTAATAGGACGAAAATATATATGGGAGTTATATTTAAATATGAACCGATTTTTCCCAATTTCAATGGGGTTCGTCCTTGGACCAAATAAGTGACCTATGCCAACTTTTATCCAAATCGGATCATACATGCGACCTGTACTTTGTTCGCAAAAATACATGGACGGACGGACACACGGACATGCGTAGATGCGTAAATCGGCTCAGAAAGTGATTCTATGCATATTCTCAAAAGGAACCATGTGTCTATCTCGTCTCCTTTTGCCAGTTACACACATATGCACAAAGACATAATACCCTGTACCACTGTGTGGTGAAGGGTATAACTATTGAAATTTGTGGCGTATGACTGATGTCAACACTCATACGTCTTCGATATTAAAGCGGGTGAGAGTGGTTATGGAAGAGTAATCCCTGTAAAAGGAAATTTAATAGTCGAAACAAAGGGAGTATTTAAATATTTTTTTAAAAAAACCTGTATTTTTATAAAAACCTATCCTTTCAGATATATTGGAGAATTTTTCTTCAATGAGCGGAAAGGGAGTTTTAAAATACGAGATTTAGGGCATCCATAAATGACGGATGGAGAATGTCTTCATTGCCATGCTGAAGCTCATTTTTATAGAAGTAATAAATTGATATATTTTAGAAAATATGTAGGGAGTTCTTACGGACCAGATGAAGGGAGTTTATATAGAAAATCTGAAGGAAGGATTTTGCATAGAAGCAGAGTGATCCTTTTAAAAAAATCTGTAGGGAGTTCTTACAGACCAGCTGAAGGAACTTTATATAAAAGACCTGAAGGAAGGATTTTGTATAGAAGCAGAAGTGAACATTTATAGACGATATGGAGAACATAAGGAGTTCTTACGGGCCAGCTGAAGACGAGTTTATATAGAATACCTTAAGGAAAGCTTTTGTATAGAAGCAGAAGTGAGCCTTTATAGACGACTGGCCTTTTAAATGAGCGACTGGATTTTGTTTTATAGAAAAAATTATTTTTGGACAAGCTGGAGGGAATCCCTATACAATATCTTAGGATATTTTTTATAAATGAATTGAAGGTCGTATTTATAGGTAAGAAGGAAGGTATTTTCTGCACAACTTGGAAGAAGTGTCTATTTTCAATCAGAGTGAGCCTTTTAAAAAATTTGTATAGAGTTCATACAGACCAGCTGCAGGAAGTTTATATAGAAGACCTGAAAGAAGGATTTTGTATAGAAGCAGAAGTGGACGATATGGAGAGCATAAGGAGTTCTTACGGGCCAGCTGAAGACGAGTTTATATAGAACACCTGAAGGAAAGTTTTTGTATAGAAGCAGAAGTGAGCCTTTATAGACGACTGGCCTTTTAAATGAGCGACTGGATTTTTTTATAGAAAAGATTATTTTTGGACAAGTTGGAGGGAATCCCTATACAATATCTTAGGATAGTTTTCTAAATGAATTGAAGGTTGGATTTATAGGTAAGAAGGAAGGTATTTTTTTCACAACTTGGAAGAAGTGTCTATTTTCAATCAGAGTGAGCCTTTTAAAAAATTTGTATAGAGTTCATACAGACCAGCTGCAGGAAGTTTATATAGAAGACCTGAAAGAAGGATTTTGTATAGAAGCAGAAGTGGACGATATGGAGAGCATAAGGAGTTCTTGTGGGCCAGCTGAAGACGAGTTTATATAGAAGAACTGAAGGAAAGCTTTTGTATAGAAGCAAAAGTGAGGCTTTATAGACGACTGGCCTTTTAAATGAGCGAATGGATTTTGTTTTTTATAGAAAATATTATTTTTGGACAAGCTGGAGGGAATCCCTATACAATATCTTAGGATATTTTTTATAAATGAATTGAAGGTCGTATTTATAGGTAAGAAGAAAGGTATTTTCTGCACAACTGGGAAGAAGTATCTATAGACGTGTTCGGGTGAGGAAGTCTCTATAGTAGGGAGAATTTTTTTTTGTTTTTTTAAAGAGCTGGAGTAAACCTTTGTCTGCTAGAGGGAGTTTCTATAGACGAAATGAAGGGTGATTCTACAGACAAGCTGAAGGTATGCTCTATAGACAATTTGCGGAGTGACTCTCTTGATGATCTGAAATCTGGGAAAAAAATGTATATACCCAATTTGAAGCTCAGGGTTTTTTTTACAAGCAGGTTGATACTA
Source organism: Musca vetustissima (assembly GCF_032173495.1). Classification (NCBI taxonomy): domain Eukaryota; kingdom Metazoa; phylum Arthropoda; class Insecta; order Diptera; family Muscidae; genus Musca; species Musca vetustissima. The sequence continues at coordinate 3,362 of NW_026886803.1, read as the reverse complement.
TTCCCAAGCCCCTTAGGTTGGGCTTCAACTTTTATATTGGTCAGTATTTCGATAAAGGTTCTTCAGTTCCTCCCTGAGCGTTGCATTCAACCCTGCGTATACATTATAACAATACGTATACGTAACAAATTTTAACGAAATTAAAAAGATAATACGATACGTATACGTAGCAAATTTGAACGAAATTAAAAAGATACAAACTACCTCCCCTCCCTTCTGGGTCGATTTTTAGTATCTCCTGATCATCATCTATAGACGATCTGGGGAGATACTCTCTTGACACAGCTTAAGTCAGACCAGTAAGATTTCATGTAAACGATCTAAAGCTCAGAATTTTTTAGATGCAGGCTAAAGCACAGGGAGTATTTACTGGCGTACCGCGACTCAAGAAGTCCTCATAGACCATCTGTAGACCAGGTAGATGTATGGAGATTTTATGGAGAAAGTGAGTCTTTATGGACAATCAGTTGGTGATGGAGTATTTATAGAGAGGGAGGTTCAGCAGGCGAACCGAGTATATCTGAAGTCTGGACATTGGGTTTTTTTATTTAAACAAAATAATTAATAAAAAATCAATCTAAAGCTTAGAGATTCCTTACAAGCAAGCGGAAGCCAAGGTAGCCTTAACAAGCATACCGAAGCTCTAGAAGTCTTTGTAAACCATGATGAGGTGAGCATTCATTATCTGAGACTTTATGGAGTAAGTGAGTCTTTATGGACAATCAGTTGTTGAGGGAGTATTTATAGAGGAAATGGAGGGAGGTTCAGCAGTCGAACCGTGTGTATCTGAAGTCTGGACAGTGGGTTTTTTTATTAAAACAAAATAATTAATAAAAATCAATCTAAAGCTTAGGGACTCCTTACAAGCAAGCGGAAGCCAAGGTAGCCTTAACAAGCGTACCGAGGCTCTAGAAATCTCTGTAAACCATGATGAGGTGAGCATTCATTATCTGCTTAAATGAGTATGTATATACAACATCAAGAAGTACTTATAGGTATTATGGACGTGAGGAGATGAGTATTTATGGACGAGTTGGAGGAATGCTTGTCTCTGTAAGGTAGTATGTATAGAACGAAGTCGAGAGAGGTAAACCGTGTAGATCCTCTTTACGAGATGAAGCCCGACATGTAAGCTTCTATATAAATGATTAGAAGCTGAGGAACTCTTTAGCATTTATAGGCAAATCTAGATCCAGGAATTCTTTATAGGACACATGCAGCACAGCTTGTCTCAGTAAGGTAGTATGTATAGAACGATGTCGAGGGAGGTAAACCGTGTAGATCCTTTTTACGAGATGAAGCCCGACATGTAAGCTTCTATATAAATGATTAGAAACTGAGGAATTCTTTAGCATTTATAGGCGAATCGAGATCCAGGAATTCTTTATAGGACATCTGTAGCCTGAAAGTTCTTTATTAAAAATGGAGACCTACCGAACTTCATTGTGTCAATAAACACGAAATTTAGCTATCCAGTAGATACCCTATTCAATTCGTTTATAATGACCCCCTTCAGCTCTGCTGGAAAACCCCAATAACTCTTCAGACCATATTACTTTTGTTAATAAAACTCCAAAAAAAAAAAACTTGTCTATAAAAACTTTTTTGATTCGCCTATTAATACAACATTCGGCTTGATTTCTAGATAGAACCTCTCCCGGTTGACGTTTCTATCTATCTGATTACCTAATTTTATATTCTCCTCATAATGTTTTTTTTTATTATTTTCATTTTATGGCGTATGATTAATACTAAATTCCAACATGTTTGATATAATTACTCATACGATCCACCAGTACCATGGACACTTTATGCCAGTAATAAAGTAAACGGAAATATAAAAAAAAAAAATTTTTCATTTCAATTCTTATCAGAATCCTCCTCTATCATGAAATTCCTACTTATCTGATCTAAATAAACAACAAAAACCAAAAAAAGGACATATCCCTGGGTGCGTATGATGATTATTAATTTTATGTCTGTTAAACGGAAAATATTCTCCTATTAATCATACGTCCTTGTTAACGCAGCTACCAAGAAGAATAACAATTGAATGATCAACAGAGTAAAGTAAATTTTTAATACCATTTATTTTTTTGTTGTCCATTAAAAGTTGACTTGAATGCCTACTTGAATGGTCTACCACCACCCTGCCAAAGAGCATCCTTTACATAAAATAAGGCAATTCCTTTATTACATTCATCGAAAATAATTTTCCTTGTTGACAATCTTTTACTGAAGAGCTGTGCCATAGAAAAGGGACATTGTTTACCAACTGCTTCAAAAAAATTTGCATTGTCGTTTGTCTTGAGTGAGATTTTTTCCTATTTTCCCCCCTATTCACTTTTCCTAAGATAATGACATTTTCTACCAAAAAATACTTTCACCAGCATTTTTGTTGTTGTTGTTTTTTCTTCTTCGTTTTGTTTTTGCTTCCATGAAGTATTTAGTGATGAAGAAATTCTTCATCGTCTTGTTGTTTATCTGTTGCAGTAAGCCATTGTTTTGTGATGAAGAATTTTTCTATGTTATAATTAAGAGGGAGAGGGGTTCACGGAGAGGGGATTTAAGGAAGGGGAGGAAGACAGCTGTTTAGCTCTGTCTGTTGTGTGGTGGGAACACTTTAATAGCATAATTAAATCATAAAAAAAAACTGATAACCAAGATAGAACATAAAATATGCCTAGGGTGTGTTCTAAAACAGATGATGGTTATGTGAGGGAGGGTAAGTAAATTGGGGTATGCAGGTTTTAATTGTGTAAATACTCATATTGGGTTATGTTTTGTAAACAGCATGAAGAGGCTTGTTCTAGAAAGGCCGGATGGATTTTATTGGACAAACTGCAGGGGGTTATATCCTTCAGACCTTGTCTACAAAGACTCGATTGTGCCCTGGCCTTTAGCTTACCTAAAAATACTTCGTTCAGACCAGGGCTTCAGGTCGTCTAAGAAAGACTCTCATCATCCCAGGGCTTTAGGTCGTCTATGAAAGACTCTCATCAGCCCAGGGCTTCAAGTCGTCTGAAAGACTCTCATCAGCCCAGGGCTTCAAGTCGTCTGAAAGACTCTCATCAGCCCAGGGCTTCAAGTCGTCTGAAAGACTCTCATCAGCCCAGGGCTTTAAGTCGTCTGAAAGACTCTCATCAGCCCAGGGCTTCAAGTCGTCTGAAAGACTCTCATCAGCCCCGGGCTTCAAGTCGTCTGAAAGACTCTCATCAGCCCAGGGCTTCAGGTCGTCTATGAAAAACTCTCATCAGCCCAGTTCTTCAGGTCGTCTACGAAAAACTCTCGTCAACGCAGGCCTTCAAGTCGTCTTTGAAAGACTCTCGTGAGCCTAGGGCTTCAGGTCGTCTGTGAAAGAC
>NW_026886802.1:0-7993 GCF_032173495.1 Musca vetustissima | reverse complement strand
GGCCGGAATTATGGCCCAAACATCGCGAATTTTTACATGACGAAGGGGATTGGCCCAAAAAAGAAGCATGCCCCTATTTTGATAAAGATCGGTCAATATTTAGCGGGTCAAATGGACCCTGACTTTTGTGTGAAAAATGACAAAAATTGTATTCTATAGCTTATATATTTACTCCTGAAGGACATAGAGCCGAGAAGTTGATAGTATATCCAAGCGGTGTGATTGACCTTTAAATTGATGCCAATTATATGGTCGTATGTACTCGGATGTGGGAGTTACACTTGATCGATCTATAGGCCACACCACAACTCACGGTGAATGTAATCTGGAGAAGTAATTAGAAGAGCTGTACTGAATATTAGTAATATTTGTTGTCATCTAGTCGGTCAAGAGGGTGCAAATATCGCGAAATATTGCAAAACTTCAGAATAAAGAACTACAATGAGTTATATTTTCGTGGAAGTTGTGTAGGATATCATATGGTCGGCCCCGTCCGACTATACTGCTCCGCTCACTGGTTTTCTTTTGTTATTGTAAACAGAAAAAAAACAAATGAAATTGTTGTAAAATAAAACAAACAATGTCGAATATTGTTTAAAAGTTGCAGAATAGGCCTTCTGGCCTATGTGAATTAAAAAAATTCAGGGACCATCAATTTCGAATATTTTCCACAAATTTCAAAATGATAAGCCTTGAAGTTGTCTAAGCTATCAAAAAAATCCTGTGACATACTTTCCATTTTTTTCACATTTTTCTTGTAGGTCAGAATAAAAAAATATTTATTTTTCATGTGGTTACACCTCTCACCACAACAAAAAAACAACAGACCACAAAAAAAAACTTTTTCTCGATTATCTTTTCATTGGAAAACTGATGCTGTATTTTTTCAAAATAGCGTAAAATTGCTCATTTCGTGGCTAATACCTTCAATATTATTGGTATTTTACGTTCTTGCTGCTGTTGCCGCTGTCACTTCAGTTGTCATCTTGGTGGAATTTTGCAAAAAAGGGACAGTTTGGAAGGACAAATGAAAAAGAATTAAGAATTCCATTTCATTGGTATCACATTTGTTTCTTTTTTCTTTTTGCATTTGGTTTTTGACACGTATTTGTTTTTCTTTTTTTCTCACAAAAATTGGTCCTTCCCCCAACCACGCAGCCAATCAATATGAAATCGGAAAAGTACTAGACTAACACATATTTTATTGTTTTAGGCTGTAAATGTTTGTTTTCTTATGGCATTTTTTGTTTTGTTTTGAAAATGCTATATGAAGCGGGAAGGTTGTGAATGGGGATTGGGCAGGAAGTGTTCGTTCGTGCGTATCTGACCATTTGCAGGCTTTCGACAAACGAACCATTATTTTTACATGTTTTGTCACTTGCTAATGCCACCATGATTAACTGTCCTTAGGCGACAGGAACAGTAAACACAATTTATTTATTTTTTCTTCTACATTCAGAACTTCATTACCCAACACATGTCCATTTTCCTCCATGTCCAAAAAATAGGGTTGGGGATTTTTGCCACAAAATCGAATGTTACTTTGAATGATAGGAAAATGTCAATTTTTTTCTTTTTTTAGCAATCATAAGGTTTAATATTGCAATCATAAGTGTGGTTAAAACTATTGTTTAAAGACCCAGCATACCTTTGCTGTGTATTTATAATCTTCGCCACACAGTGGTACAGGGTATTATGTCTTTGTGCATATGTTTGTAACAGGCGAAAATAATCGAGATAGACCTATGGTTCCTTTTGAGAATATGCATAGAATTACTTTCTAAGTCGATTTATGCATGTCCGTCTGTCTGTCCATGTCAAATTGTAAACAAAATACAGGTCGCATTTATGATCCGAATTGGATGAAATTTGGCGCAGCTCATTTGTTTGGCCCAAGGACGAACCCTATTGAAATCGGGAAAAATCGGTTCAGATTTAGATATAGCTCCCATATATATTTTCGTCCGATTTAAGGTAAATGGTGCATTAAAGTCCCTATATATTTTTCGATTTGCACGAAATTTGGCACAGCGTAATGAATAAGGTCATTAATGAAGTGTGCAAAGTTTCGCGAATATCGGTTCAGATTTAGATATAGCTATCTTCGTCCGATTAAAGGTAAATGATGCACCAAAGTCCCTATATATCTTTCGATTTGCACGAAATTTGGCACAGCGTAATGAATAAGGTCATGAATGATGTGTGCAAAATTTCGCGAATATCGGTTCAGATTTAGATATAGCTCCCATATATATCTTCGTCCGATTAAAGGTAAATGGTGCACCAAAGTCCCTATATATCTTTCGATTTGCACGAAATTTGGCACAACGTACTAAATTAAGTCTAGAATGATATGTGCAAAGTTTCGTGAAAATCGGTTCAGATTTAGATATAGCTCCCATGTATAGCTTCGCCCGATTTTAGGTAAATAGTCCACTAAAGTCCCTGGAAATCTTTTGATTTGCACGAATTTTGGCATAGTGTAGTGAATTAGGTCTAGAATGATGTGTGGAAAGTTTTGAGAAAATCGATTCAGATTTAGATATAGCTCCCATATATAGCTTCGCCCGATTTTAGGTAAATAGTCCGCTTAAGTCCTTGGAAATCTTTTGACTTGCACGAAATTTGGCACAGCGTAATGAATAAGGTCTAGAATGATGTTTCCCAAGTTTCGTGAAAACCGGTTCAGATTTAGATATTGCTCCCATATATATCTTCGTCCGATTTAAGGTAAATGGTGCACCAAAGTCCCTATATATCTTTCGATTTGCACGAAATTTGGCACAACGTACTAAATTAAGTCTAGAATGATATGTGCAAAGTTTCGTAAAAATCGGTTCAGATTTAGATATAGCTCCCATATATAGCTTGGCCCGATTTTAGGTAAATAGTCCACTAAAGTCCCTGGAAATCTTTTGACTTGCACGAAATTTGGCACAGCGTAATGAATAAGGTCTAGAATGATGTTTGCCAAGTTTCGTGAAAATCGGCTCAGATTTACATATAGCTCCCATATATATCTTCGTCCGATTAAAGGTAAATGGTGCACCAAAGTCCCTTTATATCTTCCGATTTGCACGAAATTTGGCACAACGTACTGAATTAAGTCTAGAATGATATGTGCAAAGTTTCGTGAACATCGGTTCAGTAAATAGTCCACTAAAGTCCCTGGAAATCTGAATTAGGTCTAGAATGATGTTTGCCAAGTTTCGTGAAAATCGGTTCAGATTTAGATATAGCTCCCATATATATCTTCGTCCGATTTAAGGTTAATTGTGTACCAAAGTCCCTATATATCTTTTGATTTGCACGAAATTTGCCACAGCGTACTAAATTAAGTATACAATGATGTGAGCAAAGTTTCGTGAAAATCGGTTCAGATTTAGAAATAGCTCCCATATATAGCCTCGCCCGATTTTAGGTAAATAGTCCGCTAAAGTCCATGGAAATCTTTTGATGTGCACGAAATTTGGCACGGCGTAATGAATAAGGTCTAGAATGATGTTTGCCAAGTTTCGTGAAAATCGGTTCAGATTTAGATATAGCTCCCATATATATCTTCGTCCGATTTAAGATAATTGGTGCACCAAAAACCCTATATATCTTTCGATTTGCACGAATTTTGGTATAGGGTACTGAATTAAGTCTAGAATGATGTTGCTAAGCTTCGTGAAAAGATCCATAGCTAGGCCGATTGACACAACGTACTGATGTTATATAAATTAGTCTCTGACAAGTTTCCCTGAAATCGGTTCAGATATAGATTTATAACAAAACGCGTCGCCTGTTAGGATACATATGTAGGTGAAGGGTATCATAGAGTCGTCCCAGTCCGACTTTACTATTTTTCTTACTGGTTTTTAAAATTATTATTTTCAAAAGCCTTTTAAAATATTTACTTGGATTTTTAAAGACATAGACTATAACGATTTTTTTCAAACGTATTTTCTCTGGTCAATTTATTGTATTAAAAAAATGATAAAAAAAAATCAAAGATCAACAACAAACTACATCACTTTTGTTTCTCAACGACTATATCTTTAAGATTGAGATAGGTGGACTACATGTTTATGGTTATTAATACGTTCCAATTTCAAGATACTATTGAAATGCCAATGTCAACTCTTACTCAACTTACATAAGCATTGCGATTTAAACCAGACGTTGCAGACTATCACAACAATAGATTATCATCACCCTTTTTTTATTTTTTGTTATTCATACCCAATTATGTTATGTATGGATGTGTATGAGTGTGGGTTTAATAATAGTTCATTGTTCGCAATTTTCATAATCCGTTAGAGGGTTACCTGTGTTTTCTTTGTTAAATCACAACTGTAACAGTATTTTAATAATCCAACACAATACCAACTAAAACATGTATCAGTATCGCTTTATTTTTCACACCATTACGAGTATACGTATCGTTGGAAAAGTGAATTCCATAACGGGGAAAATCGAACAATCAATTTAACCCCACCAACAGCAAGGCCGACAATAGCCAGAAGGATTGTTGGTATTATATTGAAATAAGTTTTTTTTTCAGTTCAGGGAATATTTACCCTTTTACACACAAATCATAGTTATAACATTCTTCAATTTTTAGTCAGTTATTGACTAAAAATATATTGCAGACAGTTGTCATGGTTGAGTCAGGGGTGAATGAAAAGATAACTATGCCTTAATGTCAATATAATTAGGTTATGTGAACTAAATTATTTTTTGTATATGGAAATATATACAAAGTTTATATATATTAACGAATATAAATTAAGTTAAAAATATAAGACGTAATTCTCAGGAATTAGGACTGACTTGTGACACTAAATGCATTTTGAATTTAGAAATTTTCTTCAGCGATAAAGCACACTTCTCACTCGTATTTGGGGAGAATCCTCAAGTAATTGAAGAGAGATCAATATATCCAGATTTTTAATTTCAGTTAACAAATAAACCCCCACATTTCCAAATGATATATGGTGGCGTATGATTGCTGTCGTTACTCATACGTTAGTGGTCAATGGTCAGAGAAAAAATGATTTAAGGACCACCTAGAACTTCGCTTTATAAAATCCATAGGTTTGGAAATTTTGAAGATATTTTTCAAGAACAATTATAGGTCAATTTAACCATGTGCGTCTATAGAAATCTTGATGGAGTTTGCTTTTTGGTTCACATTGGGTCTCAAATCTTAGTATAAAAAAATTTTAATATTTTTCTTCAGCGATAAAGCACACTTCTCACTCGTATTTGCGGTTCTGAGAATCCTCAAGTAATTGAAGAGAGATCAATATATCCAGATTTTTAATTTCAGTTACCAAATAAACCCCCACATTTTCAAATGATATATGGTGGCGTATGATTGCTGTCGTTACGCATACGTTAGTGGTCAATGATCAGAGAAAAAATGGTTTAAGGTCCACCTAGAACTTCGCTTTATAAAATCCATAGGTTTGGATATTTTGAAGATATTTTTCAAGAACAATTATAGGTCAATTTAACCATGTCCGTCCGTAGAAATCTTGATGGAGTTTGCTTTTGGGTTCATATTGGGTCTCAAATCTTCCAATCAAAAATTATTAAGATCTTCTTCGTTTTGGTACAGCTCTTTATAACGGTACTTCAATTTTTGTTATTTTGAAGTTTTTCGCATGTTCAAGGTCGTAGACCACTTTTTCGAACTGAGAGTCAGAAGTTTGATTTTTTTTTCTGGCAGCAATTTACCATGGCATAGGGATTTGAATGTGCTTATCATGGTGGAGTTTTTAGTCTATATATTCAGAAAAATCCACTGTATGGTGCGAAAATGTGATTAGGTCTTATTTAGTCGAAAAAGACAGTCACCTTCAATTCGGAGCGTTATGGTCATAGGATAACCGAATTTTTTCTGCAATTGAAGAATATTTGATTTCAACAAGACGGTGCCACATGTCATCCAAGTCGAGCGAATATGGATTTATTGAAGTGTATTTCAGTTAACAAACAAATCCGTCCATTTTCTATGAATATATTATGGCGTATAATTGCTGTCGGTACTCATACGTTAGTGGTCTATACAGAGAAAAAGTGATTTAAGAACCATCTAGAATTTCGTTTTTTTAATACGTAGTTGTGGATATTTTTAAGATATTTTTCAAGAACCAACTAAAAAAACTAATATTATAATACATATGTCCGTTAGAAGAAATCTTGATGGAGTTCGCTTTGGGTATACACTGGGTTTCAAATCATCCTACCAAAAATTATAAATATATGTCTTCGTTTTCGCATGTTGAAGGTCGTAGCCCACATTTTCGACATGACAGTCAGTAGTTTTATAATCAGATTTTTTATCTGACATCATTTTACCATGGCATAATATCCATTGATTTTGGGTATTTTGAATGTGCATCTCATGGCAAAGGGCTTAACAAGTTCGGCCCAGTCAATATATTCAGAAAAAGTTCGAAGGTGTGATTGGGTCTTATTTCGTCGAAAACAATTGTCATTCGTAGAGTTTTTGAAACCGACTTTTTCTGCAGAATATGTGATATCAACAAGACGGTGTTATACAATATATATGGAACTGAATATGGATTTATTGGCCGTGTAATTTCTCGTCGTGGCTATATCATCTATCGGAACAATTTCTGAATTTTTACTTTCAGGTAATAAACAAATCCGTAAATTTTCTATGGATATGGTGGCATAAGATTGCTGTCGTTACTCATACGTTAGTGGTCCATAAACTCGGAGAACAAAAAGTAATGAAACGGTTAAAAGTATCGTACCCAAAGTCATAAATTAAATAGGTTTTGAACGTATGGACCCAAAATTGCTAAGTCCTCTGATATACGTAACGTTCTATTTGAAAAGTTAGATATGACTATAGTCATTGTATCACTTTTGGAACAAACAAAAAAAGTTACAATATTTTGAAATGTTTGGGGCATTCCATTTCCCATTTTTTTATTTCGGGAACTAATATTTTTCATTTCGGGTAATAAAATCGTAATCTGTTATTTATTCGAACAATAATCTTCAAAAGAAATATCTATTCATCGTGAACACATTGAGGTTTTCAAAAATAGTAGAGGTTGGCGTATGATTGTTGGCAACACTCATGCGTCAATGAAAACATGGACCTACATACGGGGCCTAATCAAAATGCGTGGGTTACGTATGCTCGATTTTCGCATCTTTTAGCTGTTATGTTCGTACATACGTCAGTTTTATATGTAACTGTTGTTTGTCGGGTAAAAAAACGTTGGCTTTTTTTCTGATGAGGTCTTCGATTTTTTTACAATTCGAAAAACATGGATCAAATAAACTCTGGGTTTCCATTCCATTGCAACTTCGATTATGCAGCCCATAAATAAAATTATTCAAAGTAGATATGTTCCTGATAATATTGGCATATCGTACGACTCCTGCTATGCTTCTTTTACCACATGTTTTAAACATAGAAAACTCCATCATAAATGGATTATATCTGAGGAGAATTACTTTACTATTGATGAATAAATAACGCTTAATTTGTGATCAGAACTTTTTTTAGGTCTGGTATATTTGGAAGGCTCGTATATTGAGATATATACAAATTCTAAATTTTTGGTTAACTCACGTCCAAAGATTGTGTTTGCCGGTTGGTTTTTGGTTTTCTTCATCGTCAGCTACTGCTGTTGCGGCTTCTACTTTAGCAGAACATTTGTTTTAGACACTCAACAACAAATGCGTACGAATATTTCTTAATAAATACATACTGACATATAAATACCAATACTAAAGATGATTTTTGTATTCTGTTTTTTTCTCCCAATTCCTTTTCTTGGGTATTTCGTTTATTTTTTCTTCGTTTGTTTTTTGCCAATTCAATTCCATTCAGTGGTGCCATGAATGCAAAAATATTTGTGTGGAACATTTTTCACAGACACTTTGTGCTAGCCTCAAACTGACAGTAAAATTCAGATTCCGCTTATAACTATGGTGGGGCGGGGGAGGTAAAATGGTAGCT